>NC_090648.1:81904658-82174581 GCF_040937935.1 Hyperolius riggenbachi | reverse complement strand
ACATACATACATACATACATACATATTTATACATATACATATTTATACATTTACATATACATATTTATACATTTACATATACATATTTATACATTTACATATACATATTTATACATATACATATATTATATAGAGAGAAAGAGAGCTACAGGATGACAAGCAGACGATCTCACACTGCAGGAGGCATAGTTAGAGAAAAAAATAATAATTCTTTATCAAGGCATGTGCCAGTACAGTGCAGGGCAGCAGCAGAAGCCACAGCTGTCACTTTCCTGTAACAGGGCGACTGATGATGACCTCATGACACTGGGCTGCAAATCTCATTCTGTGGGCGTGAATGGGCATGTCTAACTCCAACTGTAACACCGCCCACAGAATCAGACTCTGCACCTCCCATTGAGTGAGAGCTGCAAAATGGAGGGAGAGAGTTGCAAGATGGAGCCTGCCATTCTCTTTTATTCATAGTTGTATTGCACAAATATATCTACTTTTATATTGCCATTCACAAGTGTTTTGTGTCTAATCATTCATTTCAAAGGGATAAGGAGGCTCAATTTAGTGACTTTTTTTTGGTTCAGTTCCTCTTTAAAAAATTGTTGGAACTATTCCCAGACTTTCTTACCAATGAGAGAAAAACATATATCTTAGTATCCAATAGTTGATACTCAGTGGACACCGTACTCACTCCCATCTTCCCAGAAGGCCATGTGTTGCACAAGTAGGAGTTTCCGTAGTGTAGTGGTTATCACGTTCGCCTCACATGCGAAAGGTCCCCGGTTCGAAACCGGGCGGAAACATCTCTTCCTTTTACACATTTCCAGTGCAGTTGTTTCAGTTTGTGATTGGTGACATGAACAGGGAGGATCTGTGGTAGTGTCTGCTGCAAATTACATTAAACTGAGACAAACTGACTTTTCAGGGATCATTTACACTGTAGGAATCACTGTATAAAGTCAGTATTCTAAATCTTTTTAAAAGTGACGGATGAGCTTTTTGTCCCTAGGCCTTTTTAACTTCTTGCCGACCGCGTCACGCCAGTAGGCGTGGCCGCGGCGGCAGCCCCAGGACCGCCTAACGCCAATTGGCGTAAAGTCCTGGGGCTCTGTTTTGCAGGAGATCGCGCGCAGGCTGCGCGCGCATCTCCTGCTTGGGGGGCGGAGCTCCGCCCCGCCTTCAGTCTCGTGATCGCCGTCTATTTACTTTGTGCAGCGCTGCGATCAGCAGCAGCGCTGCACTGGGGACAGCCGTGTGACACGGCTGTCCCCATGGGGGACAAGAGAGCGATCGGCTCTCATAGGCAGAAGCCTATGACAGCCGATCGCCATATTTGGCCGGCTGTGGGGAGGGAGGGAGGGAAGGGAGTTAAAGAAACAGGGTTTTTTTTTTTAAAAAACCAAACAATAATATTTATTAAAAAAAAATAAACATGGGGGGAGCGATCAGACCCACCAACAGAGAGCTCTGTTGGTGGGGAGAAAAGGGGGGGGGAATCACTTGTGTGCTGAGTTATGCGGCCCTGCAGCTTGGCCTTAAAGCTGCAGTGGCCATTTTAGCTAAAAAATGCCTGGTCACTAGGGGGGTTTAGCCCTGCAGTCCTCAAGAGGTTAAAGGACTAGAGGACATGATCTGTGCATGCAGGAAAAACGTTTAAGCCATTTATTTAGGAAAGGGTTCTTTACAGTAAGAGTGATTACGATGTGGAATGCATTGCCACAGGAAGTCGTTATGGCAAACTCTATACCTGCATTTAAAGGGGGCTTAGATGCTTTCCTTGCGTTGAAAGACATCCATGGCTACAATTACTAGGTAATGCCTAATGAATGTTGATCCAGGGATTTTATCTGATTGCCATCTGGAGTCGGGAAGGAATTTTTCCCTTTTGGGGCTAATTGGACCATGCCTTGTAAGGGGTTTTTTTGCCTTCCTCTGGATCAACAGGGATACGTGAGGGAGCAGGCTGGTGTTGTACTTTATACTGGTTGAATTCGATGAACGTATGTCTTTTTTTCAACCAAAATAATTATGTAACTATGTATGTACCCCCCATTGGAAAAAAAAACTGATGTTACTCATTGCATGAAGTGATTAACCTCCCTGGCGGTAAGCCCGTGCTGAGCACGGGCTATGCCGCGCAGGGGGATTTCTCAGGCCCTGCTGGGCCGATTTGTTCACTTTTTGTTTTGCAACACGCAGCTAGCACTTTGCTAGCTGCGTGTGCAGTCTGATCGCCGCCGCTCCGCACCGATTAGGTGCCTCCGCTCGCCGCGCCGGCCCCCCCCCCCCCAGACCCCGTGCGCTGCCTGGCCAATCAGTGCCAGGCAGCGCTAAGGGGTAGGCCGGGACTCCCAATGACGTCACGACGTCGATGACGTCGGTGACGTCATGCCGCCCGTCGCCATGGCGACGGGGGAAGCCCTCCAGGAGATCCCGTTCTTTGAACGGGATCTCCTGATCTCCGATCGCCGGAGGCGATCGGAGGGGCTGGGGGGATGCCGCTGAGCTGCGGCTATCATGTAGCGAGACTTTGACTCGCTACATGAAAAGAAAAAAAAAAAAAATTAAAAAAAGTTTGCTGCCCCCTGGCGGATGTTTTGCAAACCGCCAGGAGGGTTAAAGCAATGCTGACCTGAAGATAACCCTAGTAATAATGTAATTGTATGTGTAGTAGCAATGGTATATAGAGCTTTCACTGTGTCTGGTATTCTTAATTTCACTTCCAGGGGCTCAATTTGTTTTTTGGTTTGCAGAGCAGTAAGGCCTGGAACCCACTATAATTTGCAAAGCACTTTTGCAATCGCTCGCGTTTTTAATTAGCATTTTTTAAGCAATTTCATGAGCGTTTTCTGCCGATTTTGGTAGCGATTTTAACTACTATACGATCGCCCCACGCCAATGGGCGTGGCTATGGCGTCAATCATAGGACCACCTAACGCCAATTGGCGTTAAGTCCTGGGGCTGCAGTTTGCAGGAGATCGCGCGCAGGCTGCGCGCGCATCTCCTGCTTGGGGGGCGGAGCTCCGCCCTGCCTTCAGTCTCCGAGCGGCGATCTGTTAGACGGCAAAACCGGCGTCTTTTCTGTTAGTACAGCAATGCGATCAGCAGCAGCACTGTACTGGGGCAGCCGTGTGACACGGCTGTCCCCCTGGGGCACCTGAGAGCGATCGGCTCACATAGGTAGAATCCTATGACAGCCGATCGCTAGGATTGGACGATTGGGGGGAGGGAGGGTTTTTAAAAAAAATAAATAAATAAATAATAATAATAATAATAATAATAATAATAAAATAAGTTGTAAAAAATAATGAAAAAAATGAACATAAATATTTATAAAAAAAATAATAAACACGGGGGTGATCAGACCCCACCAACAGAGAGCTCTGTTGGGGGGGGGGGGGAATCACTCGTGTGCTGTGTTGTGCGGCCCTACAGCTTGGCCTTAAAGCTGCAGTGGTCTATTAAAGAAAAAACAGCCAGGTCTTTAGGGGGGTTTAGCACTGTGGTCTTGAAGAGGTTAAAAAGTGTAAGCTTTTTGTGATAGCAATTTGCGATTTTAATTCTGATTGGTCCTTTCAATTTACCATAATTTTTTTTACAGTTTGCAGTAATTTAAATTGCACACAAATCTCTGTGTAGCGATTCATGAGCTATTTACCAGTGCTTATATAATTTACATGCTGTTAACGTGCTGCGATTGCGATTTTGCTAATCGCAATCGATACTGTGGAATTTGCTATGTTTATTTACATTGGCAGAGGCGCTCCCTAAATGCTCAAAAATGCGCTCTAGTGAGTTCCAGCCCTGAGTGTGATGTAAGGTAGGGTTCAGTCAGCTCTCAGCAAAAAATAAATTAGCTTGGAGGCTTTTAGCACTCTGGAGTTATTGGGATTGTTTGTTTAACCAGATAAAAGTGTCTATTTCCTTTTAAAGAGAGCCAGGGCTGCATCAAACTGCAGTTCAACTGCCTGATTTAAATGCAATAGTAAATAAAAAAAAAAGTGAAAGCGGGCAAGTTCTAAATAAATTACTGTATGTACCCATGTTTATCAATTACGCTAAATAGGCTATAATTACTAGGTAATGCCCAGTGGTGTTGATCCATGGATTTTATCTGATTGCCATCTGGAGTCGGGAAGGAATTTTTTCCCTTTTGGGGCTAATTGAACCATGCCTTGTAAGGGTTTTTTCGCCTTTCTCTGGATCAACAGGGATATGTGAAGGAGCGGGATGGTGTTGTACTTGTTTTCTGGTTGAACTCGATGGACGTATGTCTTTTTTCAACCCAAATAACTATGTAACTAAGTAGAAGAGTTGTGCCCAGGAGACCTTCACTGAAGGACACTGGCAGGAGTTTCCGTAGTGTAGTGGTGTGAGAACGCGGAAGAGCCGCCGCCATGATCCAGCGGCAGGCGGCTCTTTCCACGCACAGACGCGTCCCTCACACGGAGAGGCAGCCGCCTCTCCTCAGCATGAGGCGGCTGTCTCCGGGCAGGGACGCATGGAGAGTGCGGAAACCGCCGCGTCGGACGCGGCGGTTGGTCCGCATGCCCCCGCTGCGGAGTCACCGCAGAGCGGGACTGCTGTGGCTGGGACTCGTAGTCCCTCAGGATTTAGAGTGACGCGCGCGCGCGCACTCAGACAACAATTTATGACATCCTGAAGGGAGTCAGCTGACCAGGCTGGTCAGCTGACTCTAGCACCTCTCCCCATTGGTCCAACACTTAGGGAGGTGCTGGAGAGGCACACAGGTATATATATTGCTGGCTGTTCACTTGCTCCTTGTCTGGCGTTGCGTTCACATACGTGGGAGCACCCAGATCCGTTAGTCAGATCCGTTAGTGTGCCGGGACCAGCTGGAGCTGTAATCCTACACTAAGCTAGATTCTATTGATAGCTTAAAGTACTAGTTTGATTGTGATTATCTGTTATGACCGTTGCCTGCCTCGACTATCCTCCTGAACTCTGACCTTGTACCTCGTTATATCTGATACCCTGTTGCTGAACCCTGCCTGTACTTTGACTCCGCCTCTGCCTCCTGAATTTGTACCCCGATATTTCTGACACCCCGTTGCCGAATCCTGCCTGTACTTTGACTCCTACTCTGCCTACTGATATTGTACTTATCTGTCCGTCTGTTTACGACCTGGCTTGTCCGACCTCGAGAACCGACCTCACGATTGGAGGCGGTTCCCCGTCCTGTTAGTGACACTTCCGCCTGAGTGTTACTTTCGGGCTTTCCTCCCCACTGTCAGTCTGACTCCTCCCGTATTGGAGAGCTCAGACCTGCGGAAGGAATCTGTGCAGTCCTCCTTGCTGCACTGAGGCTTGTCCTCTGTATTACTGTTGCACCAATCACAACGCTCTACCCAGGTGACCAGAGGTTAGCTAGTGTATTGGATTATCGGTGATACTGCAGATCACATATAATCTGATATACGTCTGTATTTCCCGTGATACTGCAGATCACCGGTAATCAGACCTCTCTGTGCTTCACCGAGCGTTACAAGTGGTCATCACGTTCGCCTAACACGCGAAAGGTCCCCGGTTCGAAACCGGGCGGAAACACATTTTTCTTTTTCCCCTACGCTCTAGCCCCAACCATAAGGATAAAATAGTAGCTTTGAGTGAAGTTACATTTCAAAAGAATAAATACATGCTCACACTGTAAATTACTATTTATTATTTCACTAGTTCTAATTCTGTACATATGTAAATCAGTTACAACTATCCCATTCAAAGATGTGCAGGCATCTTCCCAGGAGACCTTCTCTAGCCACATCAACAGGAGTTTCCGTAGTGTAGTGGTTATCACGTTCGCCTCACACGCGAAAGGTCCCCGGTTCGAAACCGGGCGGAAACAGTTTTCTTACTTCTACTTTGACTCCATATTGAATGACAGCCTGGTACATTTACACTGTTAGATACTCTGACTCATCAGAAGGTAACATCTTTCTTGTGCACATTTTTAGTGTAGATGATAAATGTATCAATGACATGAATAGGGATGGTCTTGGAGATGAAAATAATTCCAAATTAAGGCTGGATTATTGAAATGTGTACAGCTTGAAATGGACCACTTGAATCTCGCTAAAGAGGCATTCCATTGATCCATTTTTAGGCCGCAGAGATGCACCGTGCAATCACATGAAAATGCGCACAAAAATATAATCTGGAGCGCCCCTTTCATTTTGTTACTTTGCTTAAAAGAAAACCAGTGTTCATTTCAAACCAGTCCAAATCTAAATCCAAAAAGCTTTATTGTCAGGACCAAATACATTTAGCATTGCCAAAACAAAACAAAACATTAACATGGGGGGGGTATTGTGGGAATAAGGGGAGGATATAGGTATACAGTCCATAGGGGTGTGGAGGATGTAATGGATGGTATGGGGGGGATGGGATATATAGTCCATAGGGGAGGGGGGTATAGTCACTCTCTGCTCCACAGGGAAGGGGTGTTTATTAGGGGGGCAATAAAAATCCCCCAAGCAAGGTCTCCATTCTACTTCAAAGAAAGACAGAGAAGTGCAGATACTGGTCATCAATTCCTTAGTAACCAGACCCTGGGCACATCCCTGCCCATGTAGCCTGATGGGGGAGATGACTTTTAATTCAACTTGAATAAAAGAATGGTCATTTTACTCAATGTTCCATAGATTCCAAGCATGTCAAAGTGATCAGATATGCCTTAAACCCGAGCTGGAGGTAGTTGAACCACATAGCGTCTGTCCACCACATGCAGTGACAGAGATATTGTTTTATATGAAAGGAAATATGAAAATCCTTAGTGTGTGATGTCTAATTAAAGGGACTTGAAGCTGTGTGAAACAAAAAGTTTTATACATACCTGGGGCTTCCTCCAGCCCCTTCTGCTTGGATCGCTCCCACGGTGCCGTCCGCAGCTTTAGGAACTGGGTCCCTGCACCTACGTCACTCAGAGCCAGTCTACGCAGGAGAAGTGCGCCCTCTACGTATTTCTCCAGTGGCAGCTGGAGAGATACACAAAGAGTGCACTTCTCTAGCGTAGACTGGAGCCGACTGACGTAAGTGACGGGACCCGGTCTCGAAGCTGCGGACAGCGGTGTGGGAGCAATCCGAGCAGATGGGGCGGGAGGAAGCCCCAGTTATGTATAACATTTGTTCACTTGTTTCATTCAGCTCTGGTACACTTTTTAAAGCAGAGAATGACAGGAATACGCCAGAGAACACGCATTCTCTGCGGGTTCCGATCAACTGACGCCGAGATATGACCATTTCAGATATTTCATATTCTTTTCTGCCTGTCATGACAAAGCGGTGGAGAAGGGTCCTGTAGCAGACACAGCCCAGCTCCTTTTACAATCTCCACCCTCCGGTGGAGAAATGGTTAAAACCTGCTGGACACAGGCTGGCAGGGAGTCAAGGATTTGGCAATTACCCACAGAACTTTCTATAATTGGACTTTATATATCTTTATTTTGGACTTACAATTCCAAAGGACATATGGTAATTTGACTCAGACATTATATTCAGTTATTTTTATTTTTAATCCTTATTATTTTTACTGTATTGATTAGTTTTGATTGCTAAATTTAGTTTCTGTATTTTTTTTTTTTAAACGATTAAAAAATTGTTCGTCTAAGGGCTGCTCTGAAATCTCTGCAAAGAGTTCAGATCTCCTACGAGAAACGTTACCTTAACCATTTTATTAATATTGTAGTTTTTGCTATCTCTAGAAAGTTGTCAAAATAACCCTTTTTCCTACAGGATTTAGCTAGCATTAGACTTGGCATATTTGCACCCCTAAATTGGTGGCAGCGACCTGGTCTCTATATGAGACCACAAATTGTATTGATTGTACATACAATCGAAATTGGACTGTGTGTGGTCTCACCAACCAATCCAAAAGGTCACTTTGCCTGCAGTGCTGAATGCCTTTGGGATTCCCTCAGGATCTGAGGCTGAATGGTAAATTGTAGCAAAAGGACAGGAATTGGAGGGTAACTGCATTCCGTCAGTTAGTGTTAGGGTCCTTTTTCACTTAATCAGTTGGTATGCGTTAGTGCGCGTTGGTACGCGTTTTTTCCATAGCAGTGCATTGGGAAGAAGATTTCAGTTAAAACACGTTAAGTGTAAAACAGGCCATAGGAAAACATCGGCATTACTTTGAAAATCAGTTTTCTTTCAGTTATAACTGAGAGCAACTGATTAAGTGTAAAAGGACCCTTAGGTGTATGATAGAGTGGGGGTTAGTGTAAAGTACAGTATATGAAGAGGGGAGGGTAGTGTTAGGTATATGAAGAGGGGAGGTTAGTGTACGGTGTATGAAGGGGTCTGGGTTAGTGTTAGGTGTATGAAGGGTGGAGGTTTGTGTTAGGTGTATGAAGTGGGCAGGTTAGTGTGAGAATAAGAAAAGATAAGATAAAGATATCCTACTATTGAGTACACTCTGTGTCCAATTTAACATGCAGCGTTTTTACATATACACCTCAGGAGACCTTTTCAGCATTCAAAGACATAAGTTTCCGTAGTGTAGTGGTTATCACGTTCGCCTAACACGCGAAAGGTCCCCGGTTCGAAACCGGGCGGAAACAGTTTTCTTCTTTACACTTTGACTCCATCCAGGAAGATTTAATGGCAGCTTTGGATTACATATACAAAAAAAAATGCAAAAATAAATACATTTAAACACTGTTGTATACTCTCACTTATTTTAATAATTCCAGTTCTGTAGATATGTAAATCAGTCACAAGACACCATCAGTAGCATTGTTCTATGTTAACCGTCAGTTAAAGTAGAAAGTTTTGAATTAGAGCAGTGGTCCTAAAACTAAGACCCGCGGGCCGAATGTGGCCCTCTAAGATGTAGCGGTCAGCTACATCTTTAATAAATATTGGTGGTCTGCACATAGAATAGCAGTGCTGGAACCACTCATCCACATGGAAGCCAGAAAGCAGTAATTTGCTGGTTTCCAATCACATTCCACATCGGGTGACACTGCTGTCTAATTGGACTGCAGGTTGTCACCTGGGTATGCTTCACTGTCTGGCCCACCAAGACTTCTACATTATTTTATGTATATTCCGGCCCCCCAGCAATCTGAAGTATGTTGGCCCGGCCCTCGCCCCAAAACGTTTGGGGACCCCTGAATTAGAGTGATACCATTCATTGCCTAACTTGAAAATGTTACTCTAAACTTGTTAAAGGGGAACTGAAGTAAGAGGTATACGGAGGCTGCCATATTTATTTCCTTTTAATCAATACCAGTTGCCTGGCAGCCCTGCTGGTCTATTTCTCTGCAGTAGTATCTAAATAACACCAGAAACAAGCATGCAGCTAGTCTTGTCAGATCTGACTTTAAAGTCTGAAACACCTGATCTGCTGCATGCTTGTTCAGGGGCTATGGCTAATAGTATTAGAGGCAGAGGATCAGCAGGGCTGCCAGGCAACTGGTATTGATTAAAAGGAAATAAATATGGCAGCCTCTGTATACCTCTCTCTTCAGTTCCCTTTTAAAGTTAGTCAATACAGGTTATCAAGCTCATTGTAAGCTCTCTGTTCTAAACATCAACATCCAAAGATGGGGCAGTGCAGTTTATATAGGCTACCACCAAGAAGGACATTTCTTCCACTGAATGGTCATAAGTACACACCAATGGGTGTATTGGGTACAGTAATGTGGTTATCAGAAATGTTGATCTTTACTAACTTATATAAAACAAGAATACAAATTCCTTCTGTGTTTTTTTTTTTTCCCCGGGGGCATAATCTACAGAATTAACCTCTAGGTGTCAGCATTGTTACATCATCGTTGTAGCATTGATGAACTCTGTAGATATAGGAAGTCATTATTGAGACTTGTAATAATGGCACCTATTAAAAAGGGCGCCCCATTCACATCAATGCAAACCTTTTGGTTTATAATAATTGTATTAAAAGGGTACCTCGTAAATATTAAAGAGACTCTGTAACAAAATTTTCAGCCTTAGTTCTTCTATTCTATAAGTTCCTTTGCCTGTTCTAATGTGCTCTGGCTTACTGCAGCCTTTCCTAATTGCGCAGTGGCTGTGTTATCTCTGTTATATGATCTAATCTGTTTCCTTCTGTCGGGCTAAAGGGGCCCATACACTGAGCCGATTTTCTGACCGATCGATCGCAAATCGGTTGGCCAATCGACCGATCGATCTACGATTTTGATCGATTTGGATGGATTTCCATTGAACTGGCAGGGTGGAAAATCTAGGTCGATCTGATGAGATTGCTTATCATTTTGCATTGGCCTTAATGGAAATCTGATGGCAAAAAAATGCCATCAGATCGAATTTCAATAGATTTCAAACTGAAATCTATTGGAATTCTATCCTGGTAAAAAACGTTCTAAAAACACATTAGATAGATCATCAGATGCATTCTCTCTGCACTCTGCTAATGTGAGCCTATCACACGCTGGTTAGTTTGTTTGTAAACACTGCCTAAAACTGTTAATTACAAGCCAGGATTGCAGCAGAGAGTGGCAGAAACAGCACAGAGGGGCCCAGAAAAACATAATGAATAGAATGGTATGCTTTTTGCTGTAAAAATTTTAGAGTACAGATTCTCTTTAAACAATTAGATTGCTTGTTATCTTTACCTTTCATTTCCTTACCAACTTTACTAACAAATAATTGTTTCTAAAACTGTTCCCTGTGCTATTTTTTGTTTTTGGTTTTTCTTCAGAAAAAATTGTTTACATTTTACCTCTTTGCACCACAACGAGCAGCTTCCGCGATTCTTACCTATGTTACCAATTATCATTTTTCAATAACTCACTTAAAGAACAACTATCGTGAAATATTTTAAAATGTAAAATGCATGTGTGAGCATATCTTTAAAATGTACAATTCAAAAAGCACCCACTGAATAGCAGTTGCTCAGTTCAACTGCAACTGTAAAAGTAAGCAGGGAGGCTGGTTAGCTTCTTTGTATTGATGCTTTCCATAGAGTGCTTTTGTAAAGAATAAAAAACATAGTGAGAGTCCCCTATGACCCATGAGGAAATAGACTAGTCCAAAACCTTCCAAATCGGTCAGCAACATCTTGTAGCCTTCCTGAAGCTCTTAGCGGCTTTCCAGCTTCCTCTGCGTTCTTACAGCTCCAGGGTTCCAGCCCTGAGTGTGATGTAAGTTAGGGTTCAGTCAGCTCTCAACAAAAACTAATTAACTTTGAGGCTTTTAGCACTCTGGAGTTATTGGGATTGCTTGTTTAACCAGATAAAAGTGTCTATTTACTTTTAAAGAGAGCCAGGGCTGCATCAAACTACAGTTCAACTGCCTGATTTAAATGCACTTATAATAAAAAATAAATAAAAAGGGAAAACAGGCAAGTTCTAAATAAATGACTGTATGTACCCATGTTTATCAAGTACGCTTTAACATCCATGGCTATAATTACTAGGTAATGCACAGTGGTGTTGATCCAGGGATTTTATCTGATTGCCATCTGGAGTCGGGAAGGAATTTTTTCCCTTTTGGGGCTAATTGGACCATGCCTTGTAAGGGTTTTTCGCCTTTCTCTGGATCAACAGGGATATCTGAAGGAGCAGGCTGGTGTTGTACTTGTTTTCTGGTTGAACTTGATGGATGTATGCCTTTTTTCAACCCAAATAACTATGTAACTAAGTAGAAGAGTTGTGCCCAGGAGACCTTCACTAAAGGGCACTGGCAGGAGTTTCCGTAGTGTAGTGGTTATCACGTTCGCCTAACACGCGAAAGGTCCCCGGTTCGAAACCGGGCAGAAACACCTTTTTCTTTTTCCCCTACGCTCCAGCCCCAACCACAAGGATAAAATAGTAGCTTTGAGTGAAGATACATTTCAAAAGAATAAATACATGCTCACACTGTAAATTACGGCTGCGTAGCAATCCCTGCATTCTGAGATCCACGGGTTTATTTATTATTTATTTATTGTATTTATAAAGCGCCAACATATTACGCAGCGCTGAACATTCATTTAGGTTACAGACAATATTTAGGGGTTACATACAGCAATATGACAATACAGGAATACAAGAAAACCAGATCACACACCATAGTATGAGTATCAGGTAATGCTTAGTCAGTCACTGGATGGAGCATGGAGATTAGGCAAGTTAGGTTCACTCAGATGCATAGCATGGGTTCACAGTAATGGAGGTGCAAGATCAGGTAGGACACAAAAGGAGGAGGACCCTGCCCAAAGGCTTACAATCTAGAGGGAGAGGTAAGGACACAAATGGTAGGGGACCAGAGTTCAGCTGTAGGTTTAGAGCACTTGTGAGGGGTAGTAGGCCAGAGTGAAAAGGTGAGTTTTGAGGGCTTTCTTGAAGATGTTGAAGGAGGGGGCTGCCCTAATGGGTGGAGGTAGGGAGTTCCATAGTGTTGGAGCAGCTCTTGAGAAGTCCTGGAGGCGTGCATGGGACTGGGTGATGCGGGGGGCGGTTAGGCGAAGTTCATTGGAAGAGCGGAGTGAGCGGCTAGGTGTGTACCTCTGAGTAAGATCGGAAATGTAGGTTGGACAGATTTTGTGGACAGATTTGTAGGTCAGACACAGTATCTTGAATCTGATTCTGGACTGGATAGGAAGCCAGTGGAGGGATTCTAGGAGGGGATCTGCCGTGGTGGAGCGATGGGAGCAGTAGATAATTCTGGCTGCCGCATTCATGATGGACTGCAGTGGGGCTGTTCGGGTCATAGGGAGACCAGACAGCAGGGCATTGCAGTAGTCAAGGTGGGAAATTATGAGGGCATGGATGAGGAGTTTGGTGGTGGCAGAGGTCAGGAAAGGGCGAATCTTACAGATGTTACGAAGGTGGAAGTTGCAGGACTTTGTGAGGTTTTGGATGTGGGAAGTGAAGGAGAGTGCAGAGTCCAGGGTGACACCCAGACAGGGGGCTTGAGAGGTAGGGCGAATAGTAGTGTGATTAACAGTGACATGCACATCTGGGAGGTTAATGGATGGCCGGGGTAGGAAGATCATAAATTCCGTTTTGTCTAGATTTAGTTCAGGAACCTAGCGGACATCCAGGAGGAGATGGCTGATAGGCAGGAGGAGACCTTGTCCATGGTAGTGGTGGATATGTCAGGGGTGTGGAGGTAGATCTGGGTGTCATCTGCATACAGATGATAGTTAAAACCCATGGAGAAGATAACCTTGCCAATGGAGGATGTGTATAGGGTGAACAGTAGGGGGCCAAGGACCGAACCTTGGGGGGACTCCCACCGAGAGGTGGTTGGGGGTGGACGAGGACTCATTGAAGGCGGTCGAGAAGGAGCGGTTGGAGAGGTAGGATGAAAGCCAGGACAGGGCGAGATCGTCAATGCCCAAGGACTGGAGGGACTGGAGAAGTAGGGGATGATCTACTGTGTCAAAAGCTGCTGACAGGTCAAGGAGGAGGAGAATGGAGTATTTACCTTCAGCTTTAGCTAAGGCAAGGTTGTTGACCACTTTGGTGGGAGCAGTTTCGGTTGAGTGGGCAGGCCAAAATCCAGATTGGAGTGGGTCTAGCAGTGAGTTGGCATTGAGGTACTGGGTCAGGCGTTTGTGAACCAGACGCTCAAGGAGTTTTGAGGCAAAGGGAAGGAGGGAGATAGGACGGTAGTTGGAGGGTAGCGAGGGGTCGAGTGAGGGTTTCTTGAGCAGGGGTAGTACAGTGGCCTGCTTGAAGTCTGAGGGGAAGGTGCCTGTGGATAGGGAGAGGTTCTAATAATCTAGTCATACCCAGAGTCCACTTGGAAACTTTTGGTCCCAAAGCCTTTTGTCATGCTGCCCCTACGTTTTGGAACTCCTTACCTCAACAGATCAGGACAGCTCCATCCCTGCACGTGTTTAAATCCAGACTGAAAACCAACCTGTTCAGTTTGACATTTGCAGAAATATAACTTTTGTTGTGTGAATACTTCATCCGACTACCAATTACTGAATCTGAGAGAGCCTAAGCGCTTTGAGTCCTATGGGAGAAAAGCGATATAGAAATATTATTGTATTATATTGTATTATTTATTATTTCACTAGTTCCAATTCTGTACATAAGTAAATCAGTTACAACTATCCCATTCAAAGATGTGCAGGCATGTTCCCAGGAGACCTTCTCAAGCCACATCAACAGGAGTTTCCGTAGTGTAGTGGTTATCACGTTCGCCTCACACGCGAAAGGTCCCCGGTTCGAAACCGGGCGGAAACAGTTTTCTTACTTCTACTTTGACTCCATATTGAATGACAGCCTGGTACATTTACACTGTCAAATTCTCTCACTCATCAGACGGTAACATCTTTCTTGTGCACATTTTTAGTGTAGATGATAAATGTATCAGTGACATGAATAGGGAAGGTCTTGGAGATGAAAATAATTCCAAATTAAGGCTGGATTATTGAAATGTGTGCAGCTTGAAATGGACCACTTGAATCTCGCTAAAGGTGGCCATATATGGTACAATTTTTAATTTTTTCCAGCATGTCCGATCAGATTTTCCTCGAAAAAACGGGATAATCGTGCAAATTTCTTGATTGAAAAAAAAAAAAAAAAATACTTTTAACTTTCATTCGATCATTTAGATCGAGTAAACAGGAAAATCGAACATTTTTTATTGTATCGTGTATGGGCACCATAAAGAGGCATTCCATTGATTCATTTTTAGGCCACAGAGATGCGCCGTGCAAACAGTGTTCATTTCAAACCAGTCACTCTCTGCTCCACAGGGGGGGGGGGGGGGGGGGGAGAATGCCCATGTAGCCTGATGGGAGAAATGACTTTTAATTCATTTTGAATAAAAGAATGGTCATTTTACTCAAATGTTCCATAGATGCCAGGCATGTCAAAGTGATCAGATATGCCTTAAACCTGAGCTGGAGGTAGTTGAACCACATAGCGTCTGTCCACCACATGCAGTGACAGAGATATTGTTTTATCTGAAAGGAAATATGAAAATCCTTAGTGTGTGATGTCTAATTAAAGGGACTCAGAGCTGAGTGAAACAAAAAGTTTTTTTATACATACAGTACCTGGGGCTTCCTCCAGCCCCATCTGCTTGGATCGCTCCCACGGTGCCGTCCTCCAGTGCCTGCAGCTTCGGGACCGGGTCCCGTCACTTACGTCAGTCAGAGCCAGTCTACGCAGGAGAAGTGCGCCCTCTACGTATCTCTCCAGTGACTGCTGGAGAGATACGCAAAGAGCGCACTTCTCCAGCGTAGACTGGAGCCGACTGACGTAAGTGACGGGACATGGTCCCGAAGCTGCGGACAACGGTGTGGGGCTGGAGGAAGCCCCAGTTATGTATAACACTTATTGTTTCATTCAGCTTGGGACACTTTTTAAAGCAGAGAATGACAGGAATACGCCAGAGAACACGCATTCTCTGCGGGTTCCCATCAACTGACGCCCGAGATATGACCATTTCAGATATTTCATATTCTTTTCTGCCTGTCATGACAAAGCGGTGGAGAAGGGTCCTGTAGAAGACACAGCCCAGCTCCTTTTACAATCTCCACCCTCCGGCGGAGAAATGGTTAAAACCTGCTGGACACAGGCTGGCAGGGAGTCAAGGATTTGGCAATTACCCACAGAACTTTCTATAATTGGACTTTATATATCTTTATTTTGGACTTACAATTCCAAAGGACATATGGTAATTTGACTCAGACATATTCAGTTATTTTTATTTTTAATCCTTTATTATTTTTACTGTATTGATTTGTTTTAATTGCTAAATTTAGTTTCTGTATTTTTTTTTTTAAATAAACAATAAAAAAATTGTTCGTCTAAAGCTGGTTTCACAGTGGGACGTTGCGTTATAGGGGACGTTATGGTCGTATAACGTGCCCCTAACGCAACGCCTGGTGGTGTTGGAGCAGGGCGCTACCAAGAGCCGCGTTACAAGCAGCTCTAGGTGCGCCTGCTCTGTCGGAGGCACTGCGGAGACCACGTGAGCGGAGCTCTCCGCATCACGTGGTCCCGCCAGCCAATCCGCGGCCGCTTCAGGATGTAAACACTGCAAGTGCAGTGAATAATAAGTAGCCATGTGCCTGGCTACGTAGCGGCCTCTCCCCGCCTCCTCTCCACCCATAAAATGAAAAAAAAAACCCTACTGAGCATGTGCAAACAGTCTAACGCGGCTTAGCCGCGTGTAAAGTACTGCATGCAGTACGTTATGCAGACGTACTGCGTTACAAAGTAACGCAACGTGGGCACTGTGAACAGCCCATTGATTTTTCATTGCTGTGCATTGGGGTGCGTTACAGGCTGCTCTAACATGCGCCTGTAACGTCCCACTGTGAAACCAGCCTTAGTGATGTTCTGAAATCTCTGCAAAGAGTTCACATCTCCTATGAGAAACGTTACCTTAACCATTTTATTGATATTGTAGTTTTTGCTATCTCTAGAAAGGTTGTCAAAATAACCCTTTTTCCTACAGGATTTAGCTAGCATTAGACTTGGCATATTTGCACCCCTAAATTGGTGGCAGCGACCTGGTCTCTATATGAGACCACAGATTGTATTGATTGTACATACAATCGAAATTGCACTGTGTGTGGTCTCACCGACCAATCCAAAAGGTCACTTTGCCTGCAGTGCTGAATGCCTTTGGGATTCCCTCAGGATCTGAGGCTGAATGGTAAATTGTAGCAAAAGGACAGGAATTGGAGGGTAACTGCATTCCGTCAGTTAGTTAGGTGTATGAAGGGGTGGGGGTTAGTGTAAAGTACAGTATATGAAGAGGGGAGGTTAGTGTTAGGTGTATGAAGGGTGGAGGTTTGTGTTAGGTGTATGAAGTGGGCAGGTTAGTGTTAGAATAAGAAAAGATAAGATAAAGATATCCTACTATTGAGTACACTCTGTGTCCAATTTAACATGCAGCGTTTTTACATATACACCTCAGGAGACCTTTTCAGGATTCAAAGGCATAAGTTTCCGTAGTGTAGTGGTTATCACGTTCGCCTCACACGCGAAAGGTCCCCGGTTCGAAACCGGGCGGAAACAGTTTTCTTTTTTACACTTTGACTCCATTCAGGAAGATTGAATGGCAGCTTTGGATTACAAATACAAAAAAAATTGCAAAAATAAATACATTCACATACTGTTGTATACTCTCACTTATTTTAATAATTCCAGTTCTGTAGATATGTAAATCAGTCACAAGACACCATCAGTAGCATTGCTCTATGTTAACCGTCAGTTAAAGCAGAAAGTTTTGAATTAGAGCAGTGGTCCTAAAACTAAGGGCCGCGGGCTGAATGTGGCCCTCTAAGATGTAGCGGTCAGCTACATCTTTAATAAATATTGGTGGTCTGCACATAGAATAGCAGTGCTGGAACCACTCATCCACATGGAAGCCAGAAAGCAGTAATTTGCTGGTTTCCAATCACATTCCACATCGGGTGACACTGCTGTCCAATTGGACTGCAGGTTGTCACCTGGGTATGCTTCACTGTCTGGCCCACCAAGACTTCTACATCATTTTATGTATATTCCGGCCCCCCAGCAATCTGAAGTATGTTGGCCCGGCCCTCGCCCCAAAACGTTTGGGGACCCCTGAATTAGAGTGATACCATTCATTGCCTAACTTGAAAATGTTACAATAAACTTGTTAAAGGGGAACTGAAGTAAGAGGTATACGGAGGCTGCCATATTTATTTCCTTTTAATCAATACCAGTTGCCTGGCAGACCTGCTGGTCTATTTCTCTGCTGTAGTATCTGAATAACACCAGAAACAAGCATGCAGCTAGTCTTGTCAGATCTGGCAATAATGTCAGGAACACCTGATCTGCTGCATGCTTGTTCAGGGTCTGTGGCTAATAGTATTAGAGGCAGAAGATCAGCAGGGCTGCCAGGCAACTGGTATTGATTAAAAGGAAATAAATATGGCAGCCTCTGTATACCTCTCTCTTCAGTTCCCCTTTAAAGTTAGTCAATACATGTTATCAAGCTCATTGTAAGCTCTCTGTTCTAAACATCAACATCCACAGATGGGACTGTGCAGTTTATTTAGGCTACCACCAAGAAGGACATTTCTTGCACTGAATGGTCATAAGTACACACCAATGGGTGTATTGGGTACAGTAATGTGGTTATCAGAAATGTTGATCTTTACTAACTTATATAAAACAAAAATAAAAATCCCTTCTGTGTTTTTTTTCCCCGGGGGCATAATCTACAGAATTAACCTCTAGGTGGCAGCATTGTTACATCATTGTTGTAGCATTGATGAACTCTGTAGATATAGGAAGTCATTATTGAGACTTGTAATAATGGCACATATTATAAAGGGCGCCCCATTCACATCAATGCAAACCTTTTGGTTTATAATAATTGTATTAAAAGGGTACCTAAAATTTTCAGCCTTAGTTCTTCTATCCTATAAGTTCCTTTGCCTGTTCTAATGTGCTCTGCCTTACTGCAGCCTTTCCTAATTGCACAGTGGCTGTGTTATCTCTGTTATATGATCTAATCTGTTTCCTGCTGTCGGGCTAAAGGGGCCCATACACTCAGCCGATTTTCTGGCCAACCGATCGATCCAAATCGATCGATTGATCGACTGCAAATCGGTTGGCCAATCAACCGATTGATGGCCGATTTTGATCGATTTCCATTGAACTGGCAGGGTGGAAAATCTAGGTCGATCTGATGAGATTGCTTATCATTTTGCATTGGCCTTAATGGAAATCTGATGGCAAAAAATGCCATCAGATCGAATTTCAATAGATTTCAAACTGAAATCTATTGGAATTCTATCCTGGTAAAAAATGTTCTAAAAACACATCAGATAGATCATCAGATGCATTTCTTATCTATCTGCTGCCAATCTGACGAGTGTATGGGCACCTTAAGGCTTGAATGTGTGGAATGGTCAGGGCTGCTTGGATTGGATAGAAGCGATACACACCCTCTGCAGGCCCCCTGCAGGCTCTGTATGACTCACACACTCTGCTTATGTGAGCCTATCACAAGCTGGTTAGTTTGTTTGTAAACACTGCCTAAAACTGTTAATTACAAGCCAGGATTGCAGCAGGGAGTGGCAGAAACAGCACAGAGGGGCCCAGAAGAACATAATGAATAGAATGGTATGCTTTTTGCTGTAAACATTTTAGAGTACAGATTCTCTTTAAACAATTAGATTGCTTGTTATCTTTACCTTTCATTTCCTTACCAACTTTACTAACAAATAATTGTTTCTAAAACTGTTCCCTGTGCTATTTTTTGTTTTTTCTTTAGAAAAAATTGTTTACATTTTACCTCTTTGCACCACAACGAGCAGCTTCCGCGATTCTTACCTATGTTACCAATTATCATTTTTCAATAACTCACTCAAAGAACAACTATCATGAAATATTTTAAAATGTAAAATGCATGTGTGAGCATATCTTTAAAATGTACAATTCAAAAAGCACCCACTGAATAGCAGTTGCTCAGTTCAACTGCAACTGTAAAAGTAAGCAGGGAGGCTGGTTAGCTTCTTTGTATTGATGCTTTCCATAGAGTGCTTTTGTAAAGAATAAAAAACATAGTGAGAGTCCCCTATGACCCATGAGGAAATAGACTAGTCCAAAACCTTCCAGATCGGTCAGCGACGTCTTGTAGCCTTCCTGAAGCTCTTAGCGGCTTTCCAGCTTCCTCTGCGTTCTTACAGCTCCTGGGTTCCAGCCCTGAGTGTGATGTAAGGTAGGGTTCAGTCA
Organism: Hyperolius riggenbachi; assembly: GCF_040937935.1. Classification (NCBI taxonomy): domain Eukaryota; kingdom Metazoa; phylum Chordata; class Amphibia; order Anura; family Hyperoliidae; genus Hyperolius; species Hyperolius riggenbachi. The sequence continues at coordinate 82,154,920 of NC_090648.1, read as the reverse complement.
GCTCTCAACAAAAACAAATTAGCTTTGAGGCTTATAGCACTCTGGAGTTATTGGGATTGCTTGTTTAACCAGATAAGTGTCTATTTACTTTTAAAGAGAGCCAGGGCTGCATCAAACTACAGTTCAACTGCCTGATTTAAATGCACTTATAATAAAAATAAAAATTAAAAAAAGGGAAAACAGGCAAGTTCTAAATAAATTACTGTATGTACCCATGTTTATCAAGTACGCTTTAACATCCATGGCTATAATTACTAGGTCATGCGCAGTGGTGTTGATCCAGGGATTTTATCTGATTGCCATCTGGAGTCGGGAAGGAATTTTTTCCCTTTTGGGGCTAATTGGACCATGCCTTGTAAGGGTTTTTCGCCTTTCTCTGGATCAACAGGGATATGTGAAGGAGCAGGCTGGTGTTGTACTTGTTTTCTGGTTGAACTTGATGGACGTATGCCTTTTTTCAACCCAAATAACTATGTAACTAAGTAGAAGAGTTGTGCCCAGGAGACCTTCACTGAAGGGCACTGGCAGGAGTTTCCGTAGTGTAGTGGTTATCACGTTCGCCTAACACGCGAAAGGTCCCCGGTTCGAAACCGGGCGGAAACACATTTTTCTTTTTCCCCTACGCTCCAGCCCCAACCACAAGGATAAAATAGTAGCTTTGAGTGAAGATACATTTCAACATAATACTTGCTCACACTGTAAATTACTATTTATTATTTCACTAGTTCCAATTCTGTACATATGTAAATCAGTTACAACTATCCCATTCAAAGATGTGCAGGCCTCTTCCCAGGAGACCTTCTCAAGCCACACCAACAGGAGTTTCCGTAGTGTAGTGGTTATCACGTTCGCCTCACACGCGAAAGGTCCACGGTTCGAAACCGGGCGGAAACAGTTTTCTTACTTCTACTTTGACTCCATATTGAATGACAGCCTGGTACATTTAGATACTGTTAGATACTCTCACTCATCAGACGGTAACATCTTTCTTGTGCACATTTTTAGTGTAAATGATAAATGTATCAGCGACATGAATAGGGATGGTCTTGGAGATGAAAATAATTCCAAATTAAGGCTGGATTATTGAAATGTGTGCAGCTTGAAATGGACCACTTGAATCTCGCTAAAGAGGCATTCCATTGATCCATTTTCAAGCCGCAGAGATGCGCCGTGCAATCACATGAAAAAATGCGCACAAAAATATGATCTGGAGCTGTTGTTGGTGCTGTTTCATGTTGTTACTTTGCTTGAAAAAAAACAGTGTTTATTTCAAACCAGTCACTCTCTGCTCCACAGGGAAGGAGTGTTTATCAGGGGGGGGGGGCAATAAAAAGCCCCCAAGCAGGGTCTCTATTCTACAAAGAAAGACAGAGAAGTGCAGATACTGGTCATCAATTCCTTAGTAACCAGATCCAGCTTCCTCTGCATTCTCACAGCTTCCGGCGCTGACCTGCGTTGGGTCACGTGACATGCTGGGACCTGGAAAGCCACTAGGAGCTTCAGGAAGGTTACAAGACTTGGTGAGTATTTAATGGCCTAACCCTCCCCTCCCTACCAAAAAAAACCAAAAACTTCAGAGCACTGTACCCGTTATCCCCTCAGCTACGCCGGTTAGTTGAGACCTCCGTTTGCCTGAGTTCTGGGTAAAGGGGACTTTGCTGTATTGGGAGTGTAGTACATTGTAGTAATAATTTTTGATACAACTTTCTGTGGTTGACACAGTGTGTTAGATTAGTAGAGAATCGCATTGCCTTGACCCGCTGGAAGTTATGTATAGGTTTGTACATTCTCGTTCCCATGCTTTGAATGTGTGAAGCTGTGATGTCACAGATGGTCATTGCCTCATAGCTCCTCTTGTCCTGCAGCCCCATCATAAAGAAGATCCGGACTGAGTGCGCAGCTCCATTTGCAGCCTTTGAGCAGTGTCTGAAGGAGAACCAGGCAGCGGTGGGAAACTGTTCCAAGCACGTCTCCGACTTCTTGCAATGTGCCCAGAGTGTTAAGGTTACAGATCACACTGACAAGGATAAAGAATAGCGTGAAATAGGTAATAAACAGTTTTTATTTTTTTGTTTTATATAAATTCGGCTTTGTTCACACTGGCAGAAAGAAATGGTCCATTCATGGATCCTAATGGATGTGAACGGATCCAATGTTAACCTGTGGATCCATTCACATGAGTCTGTTAGAACCGATCCGTTCTGCACCATCCACTGAGCAAACCGCAAATTTGGTTCTGCAGCAATTTTTTCCACAACACTGAGCCCAGCGGAACAGAAACGGAAGCTGAAGCGCTGCATTGTGGGCAATGAGAAAACGGAACGTTTCTTCACACTAGTGAAGAAAGGGACCTTCTAGCCAGCAAAATTCACTTTGGTGATGGGGGTGCTATGTGGGGAAACAGAACGGAAGCAGTTAAACGGCAACAGAGTGAAAACGGATCCGATCGACCAGTAATCAGATCCATTTTCATGGATCCGTTTGCCACTTATTGCCAGTGTGAAACGGTTTAGACTCAGTGGTTCGTATGGCTCACAGAGGCTCTTTTACATAGATAACTGAAGTTTTTTTTAACTCTTCTTGTACTGGAAAACAAAATGAGGCTCTTTTCTTTGCTACTAATGTTTGATTTCTTAGCTGTACTACACATACAATTCATTATCTCTTAGGGCTCGTTTCCACTGTAGCGGTGCGGAATCGCCTGGATTCCACCGCTGAAAAAATCGCATGCGGCTGCGTTTCCGCATGCAGATTTACCCGCGATTTCGCATGCGATTTCGCATGGCAAGGAGCCATGCGAATTTAACCATGTCACTGCCTGTGTTAAGTTCCATTGGCTTTCATGCGAAATCGCATGCGAAATCGCGGGGAAATCCGCATGACAAAGCCGCATGCGATTTCCCTATTGAATACATTAGCGGCGATTCGCCCGCATTCCTGCCGCACGCGAATGTGCACGACCCTGTCGTGCAGATTTTCCCCGCACCGAAAAACGCCGCCGCAGCCGCACACATGGAAACAGCCCCATCCACTAACATTAAGTATGCGAATCCGCATGCAGTGCCCGCATGCGGATTCGCTATAGTGGAAACGAGCCCTTAGGATTATTTTCACTTCAGGTTTTCAAACTATAAAGGTTTGTCATTTGTATTGTGGTTGTTTAGCAACTGCTGCATGTGTCCCCTCTGGGAACATCTTCCTTACTTTCTGTCCCTGGTAAGTCTTGTAGCTCTTTTATGAAAATTGGCTTTCTTAGGAACAGGGAATGAGGGACAGAAATGGTTTTTTGTGGATTCATATTTTTCTCCACTCCAACAGTTGCCACTCGGGATACAATTTTTAATGTTGTTGTTTTTTTTTTCAATTTGAGAATTGAGATTTTTCCAATTGTTTGTAACATTTGAAAAATCTGCCCAATGTATCATCGGCGTGCCTCAAATTATTCCCCAATTATGAAAAAAAATATTAAACAATTGCTTGAGTCTAATGGTCACGCTACCTGTCCTACACCATTAATTTTTTGGAAAAATTGATCAGAATTTCCCACCATAGCCAGTCAGGAAAAAAAATGTTATGTTCGATCATATTTTTCAATCAAAAAAAAAAGTTTTTTTTTTTTTTAACCACTTCAGGATCACAGGTTTTCTTCCCTTAACCACTTGCCGACCGCACGCTTATACCGTGCGTCGGCAAAGTGGCAGCTGCAGGACCAGCGACGCAGTACTGCGTCGCCAGCTGCAGGCTGATTAATCAGGAAGCAGCCGCTCGTGCGAGCGGCTGCTTCCTGTCAAATCACGGCGGGGGGCTCCGTGAATAGCCTGCGGGCCGCCGATGGCGGCTCGCAAGCTAAATGTAAACACAAGCGGAAATAATCCGCTTTGTTTACATTTGTACGGCGCTGCTGCGCAGCAGCGCCGTAAGGCAGATCGGCGATCCCCGGCCAATCAGCGGCCGGGGATCGCCGCCATGTGACAGGGGACGTCCTGTCACTGGCTGCACAGGACGGATAGCGTCCTGTGCAGCCCAGATCTCCCGGGGGAGAAGGTAGGAGAGGGAGGGGGGAGAATGTCGCCGCGGAGGGGGGCTTTGAGGTGCCCCCCCCCGCAAAATGCCTGCAAGTAGGAGCGATCAGACCCCCCCTGCACATCATCCCCATAGGGGGGAAAAAAGGGGGGCGATCTGATCGCTCTGTGTGGCCGCGGATCTGTGCTGGGGGCTGCAGAGCCCACCCAGCACAGATCCAAACAAACAGCGCTGGTCCTTAAGGGGGGGTAAAGGGTGGGTCCTCAAGTGGTTAAAACCAAAACAACTTTAACATTTCAGCGCTCCTCCCATTCATTCACTGATAACTTTATTGCTACTCATCACATGTGAATGATCTATAGGTTGTTTTTTTCGCCACAAATTAGGCTTTTCAAGGGTGATATTTTATTTTAGTAATAATGTTATTCTCTATGCATTTTAAAAAGAAAAAAGAGAAAAAAATGAAAAGATACACTATTTCTATATTTCCAACCATAAAAAAAAAGCAAGGGAGGCTAGGATTAGATCAGGGTTGATCAGGGTTAATCAGGGTTAATCAGGGTTGATCAGGGGTATATAGTCCTGGTATATTTATTTATAAGTCCTGGTATATTTATAAAATCCTCTAGGTGGCAGTCAGACTACAAGAAAAGAAGATCCAGTTACCTTGTAATCCTCTCAGGAGTGATTACAAGGTAACTGTATCTTCTTAAGTGCTGGCAACATTGTTTGTAAACCTCACAAATGAATGAGCACTGCTATTGGCTTATAGAAGTGCTCATTCATGGTTACAGGCATCTGATTGGTGATGGGAGTAATTACTCCCATTCATCAATCCCACCCAGAGATAAATGAAGCTGGTGCACGCGCATGTGCACGCACGGGGGCGCGCGCGTGCACGCGCGCGATCGTGTCCGCACAGCACAATAGCGGCGGGGGCGTTTATCAACGCCCCTGATCCGCTCATTAAGTCAATAGGGGCGTAGTTATGCGTCTGGGAAATCCGAAAGTGGTTAATATTAAAAAAAGCAAAATCTTATTTTATTGTATTGTGTGTGGCCACCTTAACCACTTGCCGACCGCGCACTCATAACGCGCGTCGGCAAAGTGGCAGCTGCAGGACCAGCGACGCAGTACTGCGTCGCCAGCTGCAGGCTGATTAATCAGGAAGCAGCCGCTCGTGCGAGCGGCTGCTTCCTGTCAATTCACGGTGGGGGGCTCCGTGAATAGCCTGCGGGCCGCCGATGGCGGCTCGCAGGCTAAATGTAAACACAAGCGGAAATAATCCGCTTTGTTTACATTTGTACGGCGCTGCTGCGCAGCAGCGCGTAAGGCAGATCGGCGATCCCCGGCCAATCAGCGGCCGGGGATCGCCGCCATGTGACAGGGGACGTCCCGTCACTGGCTGCACAGGACGGATAGCGTCCTGTGCAGCCCGGATCTCCAGGGGGGCCAGGTAGGAGAGGGAGGGGGAGGATTTCGCTGCGGAGGGGGGCTTTGAGGTGCCCCCCCCCCCCGCAACACCCGCAGGCAGGAGCGATCAGACCCCCCCAGCACATCATCCCCCTAGTGGGGAAAAAAGGGGGGCGATCTGGTCGCTCTGCCTGCACGCTGATCTGTGCTGGGGGCTGGAGAGCCCACCCAGCACAGATCAGCAACAACAGCGCTGGTCGTTAAGGGGGGGTAAAGGGTGGGTCCTCAAGTGGTTAAAGAGAAACTCCGACCAAGAATTTAACTTTATCCCAATCAGTAGCCGATACCCCCTTTTACATGACAAATCTATTGCATTTCACAAACAGACCATCAGGGGGTGCTGTATGACTGATATTGTGGTGAAACCCATTCCACAAGAAGCCCTGGGTACCGCGGTACTCTGGGCAAACTGCCACAATGTAACAATGTTCACAGACAGGAAATAGCTGTTTACAGCTGTCTGTAACAGCCAGAACAGCTAGAAACAGCTACATAACCTGCCCACAGTAACAATGTCACCATGTAATACATGTCAGAATGTGAATCTGGGAGAGGAAAGATTTTACAATGGGCAAACACTGACTAAATCATTTATACATAATTATTGTAAAAATGAAGCACTTTTTTTATTACATTATTTTCACTGGAGTTCCTCTTTAAAAGCTAGAAATAGGTCAATAGTTCATGTATTTCAACTCTGGGACTCTTAATAGACTGCCATTGTGCAGAGACAACAAAACATTCATCCTACCTTGTAAATGTTTAAATATAAAATAAAACCCTGGGATATCTTATAAAAAGAGGACAGATCCAATTATTTATTTCATCAGTTTATTTTCAACTCGGGTTCACGTTAATGGAGATTTATCCACATTCTGACAGGAAGTGATGGAAACCCTTACAGATTGGGACACAGTTTAAAAAAAAATCCTTATGACACTGTCTAAAACTAAAATAAAAATTATTCTTGGGATTTAATAGTTTCATTCTACCATCATAACAGCACTTTGTGTCTTCACAGATTACTAATTGAAGACACGCCCACTGCCTGGAATCCACAGGAGAGAGTGAAACTGCCTAGGAAGGATCTTTAGTACTGTGGAAACGATCACCGCACAGACCACTCACTGAAATCAAACTCCCCTCTATGGCAGCTTTGTATTTATTTAGATTATGTAACAAATAGAAAACATTGTTCTTCTTAAAGAGAACCCGAGGTGTGTTTAAAAAATGTTATCTGAATACAGAGGCTGGATCTGCCTATACAGCCCAGCCTCTGTTGCTATCCCAAACCCCCATAAGGTCCCCCTGCACTCTGCAATCCCCCATAAATCACAGCCGTGCTGTGAGGCTGTGTTTACATCTGTAGTGTCAGTCTCAGCTGTTCCCCCGCCTCCTGCATAGCTCCGGTCCCTGCCCCCATCCCTTCCCTCCAATCAGCAGGGAGGGAAGGGATGCAGGCGGGGACTGGAGTTCTGCAGGAGGCGGGGAGAGCAGCAGACTGACACTATAGAGATAAACACAGCCAGCTCTGACAAGCTGTTTGTCAGCAGCGTGGCTGCAATTTATGAGGGATTGCAGAGTGCAGGGGGACCTTAGGGGGGTTTGGGATAGCAACAGAGACTGGGCTGTATAGGCAGATCCAGCCTCTGTATGCAGATAACATTCTTCAAACCCACCTCGGGTTCTCTTTAAAGTAGGCACAGGCAAAACAGCATGGTGCTTTTTATTATAGAATGATCAGGCTTGTAAAATATTTGTAAAACCACCTTTTTCATACTGCAATAATGTTGACGATATAATGAATTATGATCTGCACCCTGCAGTAAAAGGCATGCCTACTACCATATGATTTCACTGGTATTTTTTTCAGCCTAGCTTGTCTGTGCTGTCTGCATGTGGGATGCCATCTTGCTGATGTCAGAACTGTTCACAATATGGGGAGAATTCACAGCCTTTTTAGCATGGTCTGTTCAGTAGCCACATCAGCATATCGGCTACAGATTCTTATCAGTTGTTTGTGTACAAAGGAGACTGAAAGCAATACTAAAGTCATGTTAAAAAAAAAATGTTAGATGCTAACCTATGGAGGGGGGAGGCTCTGGGTGTCTTATGGTACATACACATGGGGGACCTTTGTGGCTAGTCGCTAGCGCACAGGGGACGCACGTGCAACAGCTCCGCCTGTGCAACAGCTGTCCGCGGCGGAAGCTGTCGCCAAAGGTTACATCCCCCCCCCCGCTGGAAACTCCATACATTGTGTATGGAGTTGCTGTCGCTAGTCCGCATACACGCGGCGGACTGGCGACAGTTGCGGCGAGAGCTGTTGCCGGCGATTGACCAAGTCAATCGCCCGGCGACAGCTCAGACTAGCGACGGTTCGTGGGGCATACACACGGGGGATCTGTCGCTGCAACATGCGCGTGCCACGCGGTTGCAGAGACAGTTGTAACCTGTGTGTATGTACCTTTAGAGTCTTTAAATTCCTCTCTCCATGCCTTCAGCCCACCTCTGTCCCTCATTGGGTGGACTGAAAGTACAGAGAGTATAAGTCTAGCCAGCAATGTTAATGGCTGCACTTGGGGCTCAGGAGGGGTTAAGAACTACACTGGATACAGTATTGCAGCCATTAAAGGGATACTGTAGGGGGGTCGGGGAAAAATGAGCTGAACTTACCCGGGGCTTCTAATGGTCCCCCGCAGACATCCTGTGTTGGCGCAGCCACTCACCGATGCTTCGACCCCGCCTCCAGTTCACTTCTGGAACTTCTGACTTTAAAGTCAGAAAACCACTGCGCCTGCACGCCCGTGTCCTCGCTCCCGCTGATGTCACCAGGAGTGTACTGCGCAGACACAGACCATACTGGGCCTGCGCTGTGCGCTCTTGATGACATCAGCGGGATCGAGGACACGGCAACGCAGGCGCAGTGGTTTTCTGACTTTAAAGTCAGAAATTCCAGAAGTGAACTGGAGGTGGAGCCGGAGCATCGGTGAGTGGCTGCGCCAACACAGGATGTCTGCGGGGGACCGTTGGAAGCCCCGGGTAAGTTCAACTCATTTTCCCCTGACCCCCCTACAGTATCCCTTTAATCCCTCCTGTCCCTTAAAGCAGAATGAAACCCAGCATTTCTACTTTACTCTAATATATTATTTACAACATATGATATACAACCAGCATTTTTTTCTTTACTAGAACTGCATTCAAAAGGTTAACACAGGCTTTAGAAGCTTCCCTTCCAGCAGAGCTGGCCGCTTCCGAACTTTACATAATGTTATCTTGGGTTTAATTGTATCAAGTGAGGAATGTAATCAAAGCCTTCTCTCACACTGCCGGGTCCCCTGAACAGTCAGACAAGCATAAATGCTTTCTGATGCTTTCTGAATAAGTTAGAGGATGAATAAAGCCGTTATAAATAAAATGCAAAGTCAGCTCTGAGTAAAATAAGTGTACTTTAGGAACGTATAATTTCTAAATTAATAATAATACTTATGCACAAAAGCAAATATGCTAACCGTATGGCATATAAAAAGTAGGAAAACGTGTTTTTATTAAATATTATGTCAGGGTTTTATACCGCTTTAAGTGCAGCCAATCATTCCTCCAGGCCCCCAAGTGCAGCAATTAGGCTCGGTTCACATTGGAGCGCATCCGCTCCTGCGCTGCCGTTCCGTTAGCGGAGCGGGAACGCAAGGCCCTGACATGTCGGGAACGTCCGCTCCGATGAGCGGAACGCAGGGAACGGACCGGAGCAATGTGAACTTTCCTATCGGGAAATCGCTGCTGCTGCGTTCCGCTCATCGGAGCGGAACATAAGCTAAAGGTGAACCGAGCCTTATTCAATCCCCTTCCTGCAGCCCAGTATTTCCCTACTACCCCTTTCCTTGTTATATTGTTGTGGCCAGGACTTTCAGACCTGTGTTTTCTTGGCATTTCCTTTCCTCAAAGTATCACTTACCACAGGGTACATTGCTGCAAATGGGAATGTCACCATTAGTACACACATTACTCAGTGTGCTCAGTGTTGCCTGTGACTCGTGTATAAGTCGACCCCTATACTTTTATGAAGTGAATCAGACCTAAATGTCTAAACCTATACTTGAGTATATACAGTACATGTGAGCTAACTGTACACAGGAACGTGTAAGAGGCAGCCAGGAAATGTAATGATTTTACCTTCTGAAGGGTAAAGACCCTCCTCCGTGGATCAGAAGGCAGGATTTGATTATAAGAGGTGGGTGGGTTGTGCCATTTGCAGTAAGCAGGGCTGTGGAGTCGGAATCGAGGAGTCAGAGCTAGTTTTTGTACCAAATCCACAGCCCTGGTAAGTGTTAGACTAATGGTGGCCACTAATGATCCAATTGTTTTCATCCAATCTTACCATTTCTATCTAATATAAGGGAACTGCCTATATTATCCAATTAATATATTCCATCAGTTTACTCTTCTACTACATAGATTTGGTAAGATTGGATGAAAAAGATTGGATCATTCGTGGCCACCCTAAGGAGGTGGATTCAGAGCAATTTTGGGTACCTGGAGTCAGTCAGTGGTTTAAAAAAACTGAGGAGTTGCAGTCGGATGACTTTTGTACCCACTCCACAGCCCTAGCAGTGAGTATAAGATATCACCATGAAATCTCTACATGATCTAAATCCCGAATACCCGAAGGACTTATTGCAACTGCGTCTCACCTTCCACAATCTCAGATCAAGCTCCAAACTTTCGGAGCCAGATCCTTCTGTCATGCTGCAGGATTAGATAGGCCTATTTTCAAACTACATACATTTGCATACTCCTGCATCAGCAGGAAATTACTTGCATCTCATTGCCAATTCCTACTATAAACAGGAGGGTATTGAGTGTGGTTTTTACAACTGTATCAAGTTTGTCAATACAACTGTATGCTGAATATTCTTCCTTCTCACATTTCCAGCGCTGCCTATCTACTCCTCTAGATAATCAGAAGTCCTGCAGTCTGTACTCAGTGCAGAGATATGAGTACGGAGAGGCTGACTCTGTGTGTGAAGAGACACATCTCCCATAATGCAGTGTGGCAGAGCTCTGCTGACCAGAGAAAAGTGCATGCTAGTTGGCTGGATAGAATCAGAATTTTATTTTTCGCCAAGCACGACTGGGTCGTGCCCGGAATTCGGCTTGGCATAAGCAGGGCATTGAAACAGTAAAATGACACAAAAAAGTGGGATCAGCGCATTACCAGGCCGCCTTCGAATGGCCTCTGCTCAGAGATGCGCTGAGCCCCCCCAGAAACTACAAACGCACCTTGAACCCTAACAGAGGCTCTGCATATACACCAAAAGCAAAGCTGTTAAGTGGGAGCAGCTGACCAAAAATAAATTAAAATTAGTACATAGCAAAGAAATGAACAGCGCTACTTAAAAACAGATGAGTGCCTACCTGCAAAAGAGTGCAAGCCCCACTTATGGGATAAAATACACACTGAGCATACACATGACCTGTCTACCACTTGGAGGATGTTAGTTTCCTATAACAGCTTGCATGCAACTTGTTAAGTACTCGTCCCTCCCACTGTCGAAGAAGTCTTTCCTCCATGGGAGGGGACCTAACACTAACTAAATCCTACCTATGCATATGCATAGCCTGGGCATGCTAGCAAGTAAAATTGAAAATTGCGCAAAAAAGTGGGATCAGCGCATCACCAGGCCGCCTCCGAATGGCCTCTGCTCAGAGATGCGCTGAGCCCCCCCAGAAACTACAAACGCACCTTGAACCCAAACGGAGGCTCTGCATATACACCAAAAACAAAGCTGTTAAGTGGGAGCAGCTGACCAAAAATAGTACTTAACAAGTTGCATGCAAGCTGTTACAGGAAACCAACATCCTCCAAGTGGTAGACAGGTCATGTGTATGCTCAGTGTGTATTTTATCCCATAAGTGGGGCTTGCACTCTTTTGCAGGTAGGCACTCATCTGTTTTTAAGTAGCGCTGTTCATTTCTTTGCTATGTACTAATTTTAATTTATTTTTGGTCAGCTGCTCCCACTTAACAGCTTTGCTTTTGGTGTATATGCAGAGCCTCTGTTTGGGTTCAAGGTGCGTTTGTAGTTTCTGGGGGGGCTCAGCGCATCTCTGAGCAGAGGCCATTCGGAGGCGGCTTGGTGATGCGCTGATCCCACTTTTTTGCGCAATTTTCAATTTTACTTGCTAGCGCGCCCAGGCTATGCATATGCATAGGTAGGATTTAGTTAGTGTTAGGTCCCCTCCCATGGAGGAAAGACTTCTTCGACAGTGGGAGGGACGAGTACTTAACAAGTTGCATGCAAGCTGTTACAGGAAACCAACATCCTCCAAGTGGTAGACAGGTCATGTGTATGCTCAGTGTGTATTTTATCCCATACTAGACATAGCAATACATCAAAACAAATACAATACGGTACGGTACAGTAATTACATAACAACCATTTTCAAAAGAAGAGTTCTACAGTGCAGGCATGCTTAGAAGACTATTCCAGCTGGTAAAGCAAGCGGCCTAAGTAGGGGCCGCTCGTCTTTTGGTGGTGGGGGATGGGAGTGAGTCCAGAGAGTTCAGTGATTTGACAGCTGAGGGAAAGAAGCTGTTCCTGTGCCTTGAGGTCCTGGTGTAGATGGCCCGGTACCTCTGGCCTGAACGGAGACGACAGAAAAAGCGGGAGCCTGGGTGCGAAGCGTCATTTGCGATCCGCAAGGCTCTGGAGCGCAGTCTGGTGTTGAAGAGTAGGTCCAGTGGGGGAAGTGGTTTTCCGATGATCCTTTCCGCTGATCTGATGACTCTCTGTAGTTTGTGTCTGTCGCTGGCAGAGGAGCCAGTGTACCAGACAAGGATAGAAGAGCAGATGACGGATTCGATGGTGGCTGAGTAGAAGCTCGTCAGAAGTTTCTGGTCCATGCCGAACTTCCTTTAGTTGGCGGAGGAAATATAGTCTCTGCTGGGCTTTCCTCTGGGTGCAGGTGGTGTTGGCCTTCCACCTCAGATTGTTGAAGATGGTTGTGCCTAGGAGACGAGCGCAGGGGACTCGTGCGACTTCCGTGCCGTCGATGTGGAGTGGAGGTGGTGTGGGTGCACGCTTCCTAAAGTCGATGATCATCTCGACGGTTTTTGCGGTGTTGAGGACCAGCCCGGTCTCCTTGCACCAGTTGCAGATTCTCTCAACCTGATGACGGTATGCCTGCTCATCGTTATTGGTGATGAGGTGAGAAGTAGTGTCTTTCAAAAAATTCTGCACACTTACCTCACTCTCTCTTCTACCTCAGATAGCTGTCAATGTTCACAGCTTGCAGCCTCTCACACCTTCCCCTCTGCCAGCTTTTATCCATGAATGACTTCCTTTGCCTATTTTAGTATAACATGTGTACAGTGCTCACTTTTTGTCTTTAAACTTTGGATCAGTGGCGTAGCAATAGGGGATGCATCGGTTGCGACCGCACTGGGGCTCTTGGGACAAAGGGGTCCTCCCTCAACAGCAATATTAGCTCTCTATTGGTCCTATGCTGGTAATAACCATTTCTGTAGATGCTTTGAATAGTAGTAACCATTAACAAACTGTTCCCCATCCCCTTCTTGCACTTCTGACACTGTGGTTGTCCTGGTGCACCGCATCAGTTGTTATGTATAGAATGTTTGGGGGCCTAATGTAAAACTTGCACTGCCACGCCACTGCTTTGGATAACCTTGTATGACCTGTCGGGTGGCCTTACATCCTACCTAATGCTGTATTTGCTGATTGATCCATTCCTTTGTGCATAGCATGAGTGCTCTGTTACTGTGTTTTCCTCTGCACAGTCCTTGTTATTTTAACCCTCCTGGCGTTATAAAAAAAATCCGCCAGGAGGGAGCGCAGCAGTTTTTAAAAAAAAAATTTTTTCCTATATCATGTAGCGAGCCCAGGGCTTGCTACATGATAGCCGCTGCTCAGCGGCATCCCCCCGCCCTCTTCGATCAGGAAATCCCGTTCAAAGAACGGGATTTCCTGGAGGGCTTCCCCCGTCGCCATGGCGACGGGGCGGGATGACGTCTGACGTCGGGATGTCATTGGGAGTCCCGGGCCACCCCTCGGCGCTGCCTGGCACTGATTGGCCAGGCAGCGCACGGGGTCTGGGGGGGGGGGGGCGTGCGGCGCGGCGGTCGTGCGCGGGGCGGCGGCGATCAGGGTGCGGGCGCAGCTAGCAAAGTGCTAGCTGCGTCCAGCAAAAAAAAAAATTAAACAAATCGGCCCAGCAGGGCCTGAGCGGCACCCTCCGGCGGCTTACCCCGAACTACGTTCGGGGTTACCGCCAAGGAGGTTAAGTAGGAGAGAACAGAGGCGCCAAAAGGATAAAAGGGGTTTTAAAGAAGCTTAAAAGACAAAAATTTGGTAATTAGAGGAGGCAGTGGTGGACTTACCTCCTCTAAGCAGACACAACACGACTGTACATTCAGTCTATTTATTAACGAACTCCAGGTCACGGGTCAGCGCCCGCTTCCTCAGGCAATAGAAAAAGGAGTTACAGCATCTAGCAAAACAAACAACACTCGGCACCTCTCACAGGCACGTGAAACGCGTTGCTTTGTTTTATCTGGAGTTCGTTAATAAATAGACTGAATGTACAGTCGTGTTGTGTCTGCTTGGAGGAGGTAAGTCCACCACTTCCTCCTTTAACCTCCCTGGCGGTAAGCCCGAACTGAGTTCGGGCTATGCCGCCGGGAGGCACCGCTCAGGCCCCGCTGGGCCGATTTGCATAATTTTTTTTTTGTTACACGCAGCTAGCACTTTGCTAGCTGCGTGTAACCTCCGATCGCCGCCGCTACCCGCCGATCCGCCGCTATACGCGTCGCTGCAGCCGCCCCCCCCCCCCCCCAGACCCCGTGCGCTGCCTGGCCAATCAGTGCCAGGCAGCACCGTGGGGTGGATCGGATTCCCCTTTGAAGTCACGACGTCGATGACGTCATCCCGCCCCGTCGCCATGGCGACGGGGGAAGCCCTCCAAGAGATCCCGTTCTTTGAACGGGATCTCTTGATCTCTGATCGCCGAAGGCGATCGGAGGGGCTGGGGGGATGCCGCTCGGCAGCGGCTATCATGTAGCGAGACATTGTCTCGCTACATGAAAAAGAAAAATTTTTTTTTTAAAAAAAACATATTTGCTGCCCCCTGGCGGATTTTAATAAACCGCCAGGGAGGTTAATCACCAAATTTTTGGCTTTTAAGCTCCTTTAAAACCCCTTTTATCCTTTTGGCGCCTCTGTTCTCTCCTATATAATATTGTATCCACGTCTGGGTGGAGGGTTGCGACCCTTTTCTACTATCTACAGAGAGCGACTTCTTGTTCTTGAGTGGGGTCAGGATAATCTCCCCACCTGCCTTTACAGTGGTTGCCTATTGGTGACCCATGCTTGTGAGTATAACAACTATTACTCTTTGTCATTACCCCCTTTGTCAATACACACTACACTATTGGGGCTCTTGGTGTTCCACTGTTTATCTCGTTTGTTATGTGAAGTGCGTGGGTGTGCGTTTAATTATCTCGTTCTTTGCTTATTATTGAACCATCAGTATTGTTGGCCTTCGCTTTTCAGGTTTATTTAAAATGGTGATTATGAGTACAGTTTTTAATTAAATACATATTTTTTTTAGTTTATTATGGGAAACGTACAATGATTTTGTGTTGAACAAAAAAAAAAAGACATCAGCATAGAAATGCCTCTGCTAAATGTGAGGAGATGTGATCTTCCTGGATAAACTCCTTGCATACCAAGGTGTGAGAACTCCTAGAACTGCTGTTTGTTACCTACTATGTGATTGCTGTGTCTGGGGAGGAGCCTTTTTTGATCTTTATTTCGACTTGTGTTTCAGGTATCGTATGCACTGTTCTTGTTAAAGTAAATCCGATGTGAGAGTGATATGGAGGCACCATATTTATTTCCTTTTAAACAATACTAGTTGTCTGGCAGCCCTGCTGACCTATTTGGCTGCAGTAGTGACTGAATTAAACCAGAAACAAGCTGGTGTAATTCAAACCAGCTAATCTTGACAATAATGTCAGAAACACCTGATATGCTGCATGCTTGTTCGGGGTCTACGGCTAAAGGTATTAGATAAAGAGACAAGGATGGTCCGCACTTATCCACTTGAACTCGTGACTTTATTAAGGACGTATCCAGCAACACAAGGACCAGAGGGTCCTTACTCATGACTGCACACCTACTATATATACACATGTGCACATAACCCCACCCCAAAAAGTGGGATGGGTGAAAAGGAGGATCCTACTGTACTCCACCCACTGTAGAAGCAGAGATACCCCTCAGTTACAGCTCATATACAGTCATCTAAAATTAAAAAAGACAACATAGTAATACATATGCAAATCTAAAAACATAAGTCAGTCTTTAAAACCTAAAAGATAAAAGGCACACCTCATTAGGGACAAAATTATACAAAAATGTCATCATATATTCCCTGTAATATGACAGAAAGAACAAGAACAAAGAAACACAGAAAAAAAATGAAAAGGGGGGGGGGGGGGGGGGGGGTAGGGAGAAAGGGAAAAAGAAAAAAGCAGATGAACAACAAAGCAAGGGACAAAATAACCCTTTACTGGGTAACAAGGGCCAAATCCCACCTTGAATTAAAACCTAGTGGTAGGTAGTAGAGGCAGAGAATCAGCAGGACAGCCAGGGAACTGGTATTGCTTAACCACTTTATCCACCACTACAGTATATCTACATCCTCTGTGACTTCAGCAAAGCCACGAGTCAGTCGATATCCATCCTGTAGAAGAAGCAGTGCTGTGCGAGATTAGGCTTGCTCCTGTGCACATTTCTGGCACTATCTGATGCAGCACTAATTGGTGAACGGGAATATATGTTTCCTAAGCTAATGAGATTGATTTTTACCATTAAAAATACTTTTATTTTCTCAGTTGATAGTGAAAAACACACTCTGTAGCATTATTTCAGAATCCAATATCTTCACGATAAATTGTGACAGGAACATAATTCTAAGTTTTGTGATAAGCGGTAAGAATAGCCAAACAAAATGTGTGTTTTTTATCTACAGTAGCACTTTTTATTTGTAAACTGGAATTGGTAAAACTGAGAAATAATGTGTTTTCTCTATTCTTTTCCTTGTTTTCCCATTAAAATTCATAGAAAACAAAATTGTTTGAGGGAAAACATGCCATACAATGAAAGCCTAGTTTGTCTTGAAAAAAACAATATATAGTTCATTCCTGTGTCATAAGTAGGGATAAAGTTATTTCTGATTAAATAAGGACATAGCTAAACTGTCAAAACTGCTCTGGTCTATAAGGGGGAAACAAGGTCTGAATGCGAAGTGGTTAAAGGACACCCCCGAGGTGAAAATAAACGAATGAAATAAACAATTGTATCTATCCTCCTTCTCCTAAAAATGACTTTTTAAGATAATCCAGTTTTATTATATATTTAAATCTACTTTTTAAGCTTTTACTGTTTTATTGTTTTTGCTCAATGACACATTCATTGAAGTATGCCAGAGCTAAAATCTATGAACTTTTAAACATTTTTTTCTCTCTACGTCCTCCAGTCCGGCCCCCCAGAAGTGAGAGGACACTGATGTTCACCTGTTAGGAAACACATGTTATCAATCATTACATCCAAATTGACTCGCCTCCCTCCCTAGTATAAGTGTGTCTCCACCCCCTCCTTATTCACTTTCACTGTGTTTCCTGTGGCAGAAAAAAGGGGTACAAGAAAGCAGAGTCGAGTTGCCTTTGATATTGGAATTCTTACAGGATGGAGTAGAGTTAGGCTTAGCGGTAAGCACACTTAGGGTTCAGGTAACGGCCTTATCAGTTTTTCTAGACAGACCTCTAGCCAAGTAACAATATATTAAAGACTTCCTGAAGTCAGTCTCTAAATCTAGGCCAATACCAGTAGCAACAGAGCCGTCTCACCCATCAGGCAACTCTAAATTATTGCCTGGAGCGCCACAGGCGGAGAGAGCGCAAAACCACCGCTACTGCAGTGTGTTTTTTTATTTATTTACATTCATGCCTGCCCTACTCAGTGCCCGAGTGCCGCCTCTCGTACCGCCCCCTCTCCTCTCATTCAGAGCGAGCAGCCACACAGATTTGATCCAGCAGATCGGAGACACTGCTTTGCTCCGCCCCTTCCTGCCTCTCTCTACTGTGCTTGACACAGTTTGAAAAGGAGAGCGGCAAGCAGGAATGAAGAGGCCAGAGAGCGGAGGAAGAAGGAGGCAGAGCTGATCCGTGATGCAGAGCCTCCAGAGGTAGATGCTGCTGGAGATGATGGGGACTCGGAGGCTCATCTATGCTGGCTGCCAAAGTGATCTTAGGCAGAGAGAGGGCAGCAAGCAAACGGCTACATCAAACCCTGCAAGGGCACAGACTGCGGGCAGCACACAGTAAGTAATTACAGGCATCTTTCACGTTGCCCCTACTGATCTATCCCAGCTGCCAATCCCCATCATCATCATCAAAGAGAGACACACGGGCTCACTGCAAAGTTACTTCCTGCCTGCCTGATGGAGCTAATTGTTTCTCCTCTGCACTGTGATGCAGGCCTGGTGTCTGCTGGGCTCTGTCAGGGGTCAGTAAAGGATGGGTATGGCTTCTGCTGTGTGATGCAGGCTGGGTGTCTGCTGGGCTCTTTCAGGGATCAGTGAAGGATGGGTATGGCTTCTGCTGTGTGATGCAGGCTGGGTGTCTGCTGGGCTCTTTCAGGGATCAGTGAAGGATGGGCATGGCTTCTGCTGTGTGATGCAGGCTGGGTGTCTGCTGGGCTCTTTCAGGGATCAGTGAAGGATGGGCATGGCTTCTGCTGTGTGATGCAGGCTGGGTGCTGCTGGGCTCTTTCAGGGATCAGTGAAGGATGGACATGGCTTTTGCAGAGACGTTTCTGACAGGAGTTTATCTCCTGTACTGTGGTGTCGGGTGTCACAGGACCTGGATGACTGTCCATGCAGGATCAGCAGAGGGATGTTGTCAGGTGTAAATGTATGCTGCATCCCTGCTGTGCCCTGCATTTCACAAGTATAGCACATGAATATAATGTGATGTCTAATGAACGTTTGTGTTGATGCAGCAGTCTGTATATTTAGCACTGATTTTGGTTACATGCTTAAAGTGTACCTGAGACAGTACACTCACTGTGCCTTATTTATACTTACCTGGGGCTTCCTTCAGCCCCATGAGGACTGTAGGCTCCCTCACCATCCTCCCTAGTCGCTCTGTTGTCGCCTTCTGTATTTTCTTAAGTCATGGCCAGTCGTGGTGTTCTGCACATGCCCAATCACGAGTGTGCCCCATTCTTCGCCCAAGCGCAAAATACTCCCAGCCACGGCAACGTGTGACCAAGCTGCACATGCACAAAGCACTGCAACTGAAAAAGATACGTGAGGCGATGCTGGGACGAAGGAGTGGTTGATGTGGATGACGAGGAAGCTGGCAGTCCTTATGGGGTGGGAGGAAACCTCAAGTATAAATTAGGCACAGTGAACTGTCTGAGGTCCACATAAAGAGAATCTGAAGCGAGTATAAAACTCGCTTCTTCTCTTATATTCAGCAGGGGCATGTGTGTCCCTGCTAAACCGCCGCTATCGCGCCACATAACGGGGGTCCCTTACCCCCCAAATCCCCTCCGTCCTCGCCGGGGATCTCTTCCGCATTGAGGCAGGGCTAACTGCTATAGCCCTGCCTCACAGCGCGTCTGTCAGCGCGTATCTCCGCCTCTCCCCCGCCCCTCTCAGTCTTCCTTCACTGAGAGGGGCGGGGGAGAGGCGGCTATGCGCCGCTGATAGACGCGCTGTGAGGCAGGGCTGCAGCCGTTAGCCCTGCCTCTAGGAGCAACAAAATCTATGACCAATTTGGTCGTTGATTTTGCAGGGGGGGAATTCGGGGGTAAGGGACCCCCGTTGTGCAGCGGGATAGCGGCGGTTTAGCAGCTGCTGAATATAAGAGAAGAAGCGAGTTTTTTACTCGCTTCAGTGTCTCTTAAACAACTGAGTGTCAGTGCCTGAAATGATAGAATGCATTAATTATCAATTTGCTGTGAATGCTTGAGCTTTCTAAGCTACACATAACTGTATTAAAAGTAAAGATAATCATCCCTTTGGTATGTAAAGAATGAGACTGTGTTGTTGGATGTAACATGATGCATACCTTGACGCCAGGGAACTGTATAGGAATGGGAGGAAGGCATACGCAGCATGTAAGAATGGGGCGTGTCTAAAAGTGTGGCAGGGGCATGTCTTAGTGTCCCTCTTTCCAGGCTCCAAAAGTTGGGAGGTATGACGTGAGTGCAGCCAGCGTGTGACGCACCAGGCATTCGAGCGCCACCGCTGGCTTCAGACAGGAGACGGTGCTTCCTTTACGTGCCCCCCCCCTGGCCCCATTCGCTTGTTTGTTGTGTGTCTCCTTCAGAGCTCCAGAGGCACAGCAGGCAGCAGGTAGTTCAGCACACTCTGTGTGTGTGGGAATAAGGACTGCTGCTGTGTGGGGTGTAGGCGCCCTGGGAGGAGGGCGCCCTGGGAAGGGGGGGGGGGGGGGCGCCACAGGTTTTCTTGCCTGGAGTGACAAAATGGCTAGAAACGCCCCTGAGTAGCAAGGTTTCCCCCATGGGACCTCCACCTAGTACTCCAACAGTTACAGAAAGATCCTTTTGAACCACTACAGCAAGCAGAAGAGAAGTTTCTTACGTTGAAGGTAGCATTTTTAATAGCAATTACTTCAGCTAAGAGAATAGGGGACCTACAGGCTATGACGATAAAAGAACCATATATGACCATTATGCCAGACAGAATAATATTTAAACCAGACCCGACATACATGCCAAAGGTGAATACAAGGTTTCATAGAACCCAAGACATAATTCTTCCTTCCTTCTGTGACACTCCCACTTCAGAAAAGGAGAGATTGCTTCACCTTTTAGATGTAAGGAGAGCGATTCTCATATATCTAAAGAGTGGAGAAAGACTAACAGACTGCTAGTACTTTTCTCAGGACAAAGGAAGAGCATGCAAGCTACCAAGGCATCGATAGCAAGATGGATAAGGCAAACAATAGAAATCTCTTATAATGGTGCAGGGCAAAGATTACCCTTACAACTTGAAGCCCACTCGACCAGAGCAGTATCGACCTCATGGGCAGAAAGAGCAGGGGCATCACTGGAACTGGAACAGATATGTAAAACAGCGACGTGGTCAAGCCCTTCGACATTTATAAAGCATTATAGGATTGATGTACTGTCAAAACAGGACGTAACCTTTGGGAAGAAGGTCCTACAGGCAGTCATCCCGCCCTAGTTGTGAGTAAAGACAGTTTCTCTGTAGTCTCTCACTTCTGGGGGGCCGGACTGGAGGACGTAGAGAGAAAGTACCTGGTAGTATCCGGTAACGGGTATTTCTGATAGTCCTCCAGGCCGGCCCCCCTCTATAATTCCCTATCCCTAAATCACCTAAGGTGCCTGCTATTTGTCACTTTTCTTAAATCTGTCAATGTGCACCTGGTGGTTACTCTGGTAAAAGTGAATAAGGAGGGGGTGGAGACACACTTATACTAGGGAGGGAGGAGAGTCAATTTGGATGTAATGATTGATAACATGTGTTTCCTAACAGGTGAACATCAGTGTCCTCTCACTTCTGGGGGGCCGGCCTGGAGGACTATCAGAAATACCCGTTACCGGATACTACCAGGTACTATCTTTTTCCTGCTCTCAGAAGCCATTTTCTGCTAGGAAAGTGTTTTGTAGTTGTGATTTCTTATCAACGAGGGTCACAATGTAGTCTGACTCAGTCCTGACTCAGACAGGAACTGCCACTTACATACCTGATGTTTAACTCTTTCAGGCAGAGAAAGAAAAAAAGGAACACAGCATAGTTATTTGTGTGCTAGGCACTGTACAAACACATGTCTATCTCATCATGTCACATGTCACCTCAGGGTATCCTTTTAAAAGGAAATAAATATGGCAGCCACCATATCCCTCTCACCACGGGTTCACTTTTAGACTATGCATCATTTATTCTGTGGATGACATGCCAAGTCTACCTCTATACATGACCTTCGAATTAACCCCCTTGCCGTTCCAATTCTGTCGGCAAGGGGGCGGCGCAGCACTTTTTTTAAATTTTTATTTTTTTAAATTCATTTAGCTAGCCTAGCGCTAGCTATATGATAGCCGCTGACAAGCGGCATCCTCCTATATACTTCGATCGCCGCCGGCAAACTTTGCAAGCAGGAAATCCCGTTCAGAAGGGGTTTTCCTGCTCGGCTTCCCCCGTCGCCATGGTGACGTGGCGGGATGACATCATCGACGTCGGGACGTCAGAGGGAATCCCGATCCACCCCTCAGCGCTGCCTGGCACTGATTGGCCAGGCTGCGCAAGGGGTCTGGAGGGGTTATTTGTGTGCTAGGCACTGTACATACACATGTCTATCTCATCATGTCACATGTCACTTCGGGTATCCTTTAAAGTGGACCTGAACTCTTGCACAGGACAGAAGGAAAACAGAGAAATGCACCCTGGATTTATTTAGAGTTTAGCCTGTCTGATCCCCCTTCATCTGTGACTAATCAAAAGTTGTAATTTAATCTCTCCCATGTGTCACCTGACTACCATGGCAGATAAGCAAACACGCTCATTTGAAAGCACAGGATGTTAACAACATGTCTCCTTCCCTGAAAGCAGGAAGTAGACACACCGCAGATTAATTGCAGGATTTGTATCAGCTGTAACAAAGAAATGTTTTCCTTTTAAAAGTTATTATGCTGTTGCTTTTCTTTTAGAGCAGAGAGGACGTTCTGAGTTCAGCTCCGCTTTGAGATGTGTTTGAAATAAAAGGTTTTACTCAGGGAGACTGATCAGTACTATCATACAATTACACAAACGTAAGTATTTTAACTGTTAATGGCCTCAATTCACTAAGCTTATCTCCTGTCTTTAATAACTCTTCTAGAGTTGTTACCATGGTGATAAGGCATATATGTTAACACAGAAATTGCAAATGAAAAGCTAAGGATCCCTGAACATGGCTGTGGTTCATGACTTCTGTATGGTGCAGTCACTGCAGACATAGCGATAAGTGAAGGATTACATCTGACCTTTCTGGAGGTTAACAACTAAAGCTACGTACACACATGTGACAACGATCGTTCGTTGTCAACGACGAACGAACTTTTAATTGATGAAAGAACGACCTAAGTAAAGTTAGTTTTAAAAGGTGTGTAACGATCAGATCGTTAGAACGAACGTTACATCACGTAAAAGTAACTATTGCGCCTGCGCATAAAAATGAAAAGTTCCATGGAGAAATAGTGAAATGTGCATGTCAAGCCTAGTACGAACGATCGTTTCCAACGATGTACTACTTTTGCAAACGATCGTCATTGGGAAAAATCCGCCAAGCTAGATCATTCGTTTTTAACGATCTAGCTCGTCCGTCGTTAGACTTAATAGTCGTTGGCTGCTTTTTTTCAAACGATCGTCGTTTGAAAGGATCGGGGAACGATCGTTTCAAACGACTATAGTCGCATGTGTGTACGCACCTTTAGGCCTAGCAAGTCAAAGGCCAGAATCATTTAGGACTTCAAGTAGAAGTCAATCAGCACTGGGCTGTTTCAGAAATTTTCTATCACCTTTTACAGACTATGGGGCTGATTAACATTTTTAAAGTGTTTTAAGTTACATTTTTTTTTAGCATATTAAAGTGACACTGAAGCGGAAAAAAAAATGATGATGAATTGTATGTGTAGTACAGCTAAGAAATAGAACATTAGTAGCAAAGAAAAGAGTCTCATATTTTCATTTTCAGTTTTATCTAGCTTTTTTAAATAACATTGAGTCATTCTGTAATATTTGCGGTTTGCAAACTACACACTGTATTTTAAACTATGAAACTGGGCAGAGATAATGACCCTTTGAACTTCCCTGCGGTAACACCTTATCTAAAGTTCTCTTTTACTGTTTCTTTGCTGTATAAGTGCTTCAGAAAATAAATAGCACTGTAGCCGACCAAGTTTGGTCGGAGAGCTCAGAGAAGCTCTTTTGCATAGATAACAAGTGAAGTTTCTTAACTCTTCCTGTACTGAAAACAATGTAAAGGTGGCGATACACTGGTCGATTTGCCATCAGATCGACCCTTCTCTGATCGTATGGCTGCCTTTACTGCAAACAGATTGTGAATCAATTTCTGTAATATTCTGTGAGAACTGAGCAAAAGAAGTCTAAAGAGTTTATTTCTAAATGCTGAAGAAGGGAAGTAATTGTACACCACCATAATTATTGTTTATAGAAGGTGAATGTGGTGCCCTTGATTTTGTAATTGGCCATTGCTAATAAATATGTGGCTTGCTGTATCAAATTCAGGCTACACCATCTTAAAAAATGCCACAAAACATGCAATTTTTCTACAGTTTTTTTGCGCTTGCAATTCTGTGAGCCTATGTAGTAGTTGTTCATTCGTACAACATGATCCTGCTGGGCTCCTTGCTTCAGCAGAATGTCTTGGAGCAGAAAGGCTTCATCTTGCAAGGAAGTAAATAAATGTTTGTACTTAACATTAAAATTTAATATGAAACATTTTTTCTTTAACCAGCCGGGCGGTATGGACGAGCTCAGCTCGTCCATCACCGCCGGAGGCTGCCGCTCAGGCCCTGCTGGGCCGATTTTAATCAAATAAAAAGCAGCACACGCAGCCGGCACTTTGCCAGCCGCGTGTGCTGCCTGATCGCCGCCGCTCTGCGGCGATCCGCCGCGAGCAGCGTCGAAAGAGGGTCCCCCCAGCCACCTGAGCCGTGCGCAGCCGGAACAAATAGTTCCGGCCAGCGCTAAGGGCTGGATCGGAGGCGGCTGACGTCAGGACGTCGGCTGACGTCCATGATGTCACTCCGCTCGTCGCCATGGCGACGAAGTAAACAAAACACAGCTCATTGCGGCCTTCCGTGTCACTTTTGGCCGCCGGAGGCGATCAGAAGAACGCCTCCGGAGCGCCCTCTAGTGGGCTTTCATGCAGCCAACTTTCAGTTGGCTGCATGAAATAGTTTTTTTTTTAATTTAAAAAAAACCCTCCCGCAGCCACCCTGGCGATCTTAATAGAACGCCAGGGTGGTTAATTGTTGTGCAAGACATGATACATTTTAATTTGGGGCTGCCTTAAGAAAACTGTTTCCGCCCGGTCTCGAACCGGGGACCTTTCGCGTGTTAGGCGAACGTGATAACCACTACACTACGGAAACTGATGTGTGTGTCTGTTTAAGAAGATCTGGGAAAATGCCTGCACATCTTTGAATAAGACCCTGAGCAGTGGATTAAAATGAAATTGGTACTTACCTGGGGCTTCCTCCAGCCCACCGTAGGCCACGAGGTCCCTCTGCGTCCTCCTGGCTCCTCTCTGGGTCCCGCTAGCGGCTCCTTTATCAACGACTTTCGGGTGGAATGTTGGCCCAACACTCCCTGGACCGCTTGCTCTTGTGCTGGTTCCCTGTGGCTGTAAACAGCAGGGATCTGTGATCAGCCTGCCAGCCGTGATCAGAGCTGGCAGGCTGCAGCATAAAAGAAAAAGGCAAACATTTGTACAGCGCTGCAATCTAGCGCAGCACTGTTCAGGTGACAGCCCTGTCACTTAACTGTCCCTCTGATTGGGCTCACAATCTAATCCCTCTCATAGGCCAATTTAGGGGGGGAGGGACGGGGATTACAAAAAAATGCAAAAAAAACCACCCTAATACTGGGCATACACGGTGAGTTTAAGCGCCGGTATCGAGCCAGCGGCTCGATGCCGGCGTGTCACCGCTCATTCACGCAGATCGATTCCCGTTCGTCACTCCGCTCGTCGCCATGGCGACGAAGTAAACAAAACACGGCTCATTGCGGCCTTCCGTGTCACTTTTGGCCGCCGGAGGCGATCAGAAGAACGCCTCCGGAGCGCCCTCTAGTGGGCTTTCATGCAGCCAACTTTCAGTTGGCTGCATGAAATAGTTTTTTTTTTAATTTAAAAAAAAACCTCCCGCAGCCACCCTGGCGATCTTAATAGAATGCCAGGGTGGTTAATTATTGTGCAAGACATGATACATTTTAATTTGGGGCTGCCTTAAGAAAACTGTTTCCGCCCGGTCTCGAACCGGGGACCTTTCGCGTGTTAGGCGAACGTGATAACCACTACACTACGGAAACTGATGTGTGTGTCTGTTTAAGAAGATCTGGGAAAATGCCTGCACATCTTTGAATAAGACCCTGAGCAGTGGATTAAAATGACATTGGTACTTACCTGGGGCTTCCTCCAGCCCACCGTAGGCCACGAGGTCCCTCTGCGTCCTCCTGGCTCCTCTCTGGGTCCCGCTAGCGGCTCCTTTATCAACGACTTTCGGGTGGAATGTTGGCCCAACACTCCCTGGACCGCTTGCTCTTGTGAAGGTTCCCTGTGGCTGTAAACAGCAGGGATCTGTGATCAGCCTGCCAGCCGTGATCAGAGCTGGCAGGCTGCAGCATAAAAGAAAAAGGCAAACATTTGTACAGCGCTGCAATCTAGCGCAGCACTGTTCAGGGGACAGCCCTGTCACTTAACTGTCCCTCTGATTGGGCTCACAATCTAATCCCTCTCATAGGCCAATTTAGGGGGGGAGGGACGGGGATTACAAAAAAATGCAAAAAAAAACCTCTAATACTGGGCATACACGGTGAGTTTAAGCGCCGGTATCGAGCCAGCGTGTCACCGCTCATCCACGCAGATCGATTCCCGTTCGTCACTCCGCTCGTCGCCATGGCGACGAAGTAAACAAAACACGGCTCATTGCGGCCTTCCGTGTCACTTTAGGCCGCCGGAGGCGATCAGAAGAACGCCTCCGGAGCGCCCTCTAGTGGGCTTTCATGCAGCCAACTTTCAGTTGGCTGCATGAAATAGTTTTTTTTTTAATTTAAAAAAAACCCTCCCGCAGCCACCCTGGCGATCTTAATAGAATGCCAGGGTGGTTAATTATTGTGCAAGACATGATACATTTTAATTTGGGGCTGCCTTAAGAAAACTGTTTCTGCCCGGTCTCGAACCGGGGACCTTTCGCGTGTTAGGCGAACGTGATAACCACTACACTACGGAAACTGATGTGTGTGTCTGTTTAAGAAGATCTGGGAAAATGCCTGCACATCTTTGAATAAGACCCTGAGCAGTGGATTAAAATGAAATTGGTACTTACCTGGGGCTTCCTCCAGCCCACCGTAGGCCACGAGGTCCCTCTGCGTCCTCCTGGCTCCTCTCTGGGTCCCGCTAGCGGCTCCTTTATCAACGACTTTCGGGTGGAATGTTGGCCCAACACTCCCTGGACCGCTTGCTCTTGTGCTGGTTCCCTGTGGCTGTAAACAGCAGGGATCTGTGATCAGCCTGCCAGCCGTGATCAGAGCTGGCAGGCTGCAGCATAAAAGAAAAAGGCAAACATTTGTACAGTGCTGCAATCTAGCGCAGCACTGTTCAGGGGACAGCCCTGTCACTTAACTGTCCCTCTGATTGGGCTCACAATCTAATCCCTCTCATAGGCCAATTTAGGGGGGGAGGGACGGGGATTACAAAAAAATGCAAAAAAAAAACCCTAATACTGGGCATACACGGTGAGTTTAAGCGCCGGTATCGAGCCAGCGGCTCGATGCCAGCGTGTCACCGCTCATCCACGCAGATCGATTCCCGTTCGTCCCCGCGGGCGTTACTTATCAGCGCTTTGTTTTTCTTTCTATTGTACGCCCGCGGGGATCGAGTGCGGTATCGATCCGCCGCAGTGATCGGACAGGTTGGATCTTATCAATTGGGCCATCAGCGGCTCAATTGATAAGAATAAACTCATCGTGTATGCCCAGCATAATGCTGGGAATACACCATACAATTTTGTTACATTTTCTGTTATGCTGGGCATACGCGGCTCGACGCTAGCTTATCAATCGAGCTGCTGATGGCTCGACTGATAATATCCGACGTGTCCGATCACCGCGGGGATCGATTCCACGCTCGATACCCACGGGCGGACAATAGCGGCAAATCGAGCGGAAGATAAGAAGCGCCGGCAGGGACGAGCGGGAATCGTTCCGGGCGCACACGGGGACGTGGCGGGAGTCGATCCGGTGGCTAATCGGCCACCGGATCGACCCGTGTATGCCCATCATAAGATTTACCTGCCAGATAGATAATTTCCAACATGTTGGAAATTATCTATCTAACCATCTATCTGCCTAGCAATTAAGCATTGTTCTACTCCGCAGGAGATAACCAGAAGACAATGCACCAGAGATAATGACCAGTCTCTACAGAAAATAATCTAATTACAGTAAATCTAACAGAAAATCTAAAGCCCCATCTACACGATACGATTTGATTACGATTCTATTTTCGATCCGATTAAATCCGACATGTTCGATCAGGATTCGATTCGGTTTGATTTGCTATTCCCGATCGGACATGTCGGATTTAATCGGATCATAAATAGAATCGTAATCGAATCGTATCGTGTAGATGGGGCTTTACAGAAAATTAAATATTTTTTTTTGGCATTAAACCTTTTAATGTTTTTTTTTTGGTCTATTGTGTCCACCACTGATTCTAACAATATTCTGAGAGAACTAAGCAAAAAAAAAAAAAAGTATAAAAAGTTAATTTCTAAGTACTGAAAAAGTTGAGCAATCTAACCCTTACAAGACATGGTAATTATTGTTTGTAGAATGTGAATATTGTGTCCTAGATTTTGTGATTCTGTCTTTACTCATTTCATTACTTCTTGAAAAGTGGTGTTAAATAAGTGTATTTCATTGATTTAGTTTAACATCTTTATTATTTTACTGATTGAATTTAGAAATTATATTTTTGTTTTTTATTATGGTTACTTTATATTATGTTTATAACACATTCATTTACTTGATATCACTGCTTCTATTTTAATAATTATTTAATTACTCAATGTATTTCATTGCATTTTACTATTTGTGGTTTATTTTCCCCTTAGTATCCTTTCTTTGCATTTTCCTCTTTGTGTCATATTTTAACATATACTGTAATTTATTTAGTACTGCTGCCATTTTTGTGTAGATCAACTGACTTCCTGTCAGTGAGAGATGTTGGGCCCAGTCCACTTCACTTTATCTCCAAGTTTTCTCCTAGGTGATATTTTTACATCTTGGCAATAAAATGCCTTTTAAGTCACCATCAAGCAATAAAATACTCAGAATAATTTTGTCAGTACTTTTTTTTCACCCATCACTTTTTGGTATTTTTTAAATTGCAGCGCACTAAAAAGTTGTTTTAAACACAACATAAGAATTCTCTCGAAAAGGAAGCAAAAGACAGGAGGAGCGCTCCGTAGTGTGATACCGTTTAATAAAATGAAAACTGCGCAATAAAAGATACACTTACTAGATGTGTATGAACAGTAGGCATTTAAAATTGGCATATAGCCCAGAATAAAAAGGACATCCCCTCTTGGAAGCGAAACCTGAAGCTGCAGTGGCCAGCGGCAGCAAGGATCCAGATGGTAAATGGATGACAGGTGTCCCTTCGGGGTGACTGTGTGCAGGTTACGTCAAGACGCGTTTCGGCGTGTCCACGCCTTCGTCAGTTAACGTTAACTGTTAACGTTGTCCTTTTTATTCTGGGCTATATGCCAATTTTAAATGCCTACTGTTCATACACATCTAGTAAGTGTATCTTTTATTGCGCAGTTTTCATTTTATTAAACGGTATCACACTACGGAGCGCTCCTCCTGTCTTTTGCTTCCTTTTCCAGTAGTCCGCTCACAGCCGAGTGTTTGAGGAGCTGCCAGTGTGTGATCAGTCTGCGGTCCACTTTGACCTCTCACCTGCGTTAGCGCAAGATTGCACATCTTTTGTTTTTCCTCATAAGAATTCTCTCTTAGGAGAAAACTTAAGTGAAAAATTTGAGTGGATCAGGCCCATAGACAGTAATTTAAAAATAGGTTGTTTCCCTTTTCCACACTTTCTCTAGCAAAAATAACATTTTTATGACTGGAGTTTAAGCTAAGCTAGGCTATGATACAAACCCAAATTTCATTGTCAAACAATCATTTGTGATCTCTTGAGATGTGTGCAGAGATTTTTCCCAAAAACAATGGCCATTCCTTCAGCAATGGACCATATTAGATAGTGCTAAAAGCCATTGTAATTCCTGGTGCTAAAGTGGGCCATCTGCTATTCTTTAAGCTTCTGCCGCCCGCGTCACGCTAGTAGGCGTGGCCGCGGCGGCAGCCCCAGGACCGCCTAATGCCAATTGGCGTAAAGTCCTGGGGCTCTGTTTTGCATGAGATCGCGCGCATGGTGCGCGCGCATCTCATGTTCGGAGGGCGGAGCTCCGCCCCGCCTTCAGTCTCCGAGCGGCTATTGCCGCTCGGGAGACTGTTAGACGGCGATCACGCCGTCTATTTACTAGGTGCAGCGCTGCGATGAGCAGCAGCGCTGCACTGGGGACAGCCGTGTGACATGGCTGTCCCCCTGGGGGACAAGAGAGCGATCGGCTCTCATAGGCAGAAGCCTATGACAGCCGATCGCCATAATTGGCTGGCTGTGGGGAGGGAGGGAGGGTAGAAATTTAAAGTAACAGGGTTTTTTTTTAAACAAATAAAAACAATAATATTTATTAAAAAAAAATAAACATGGGGGGAGCGATCAGACCCCACCAACAGAGAGCTCTGTTGGTGGGGAGAAAAGGGAGGGGGGATCACTTGTGTGCTGAGTTGTGCGGCCCTGCAGCTTGGCCTTAAAGCTGCAGTGGCCAATTTAGCTAAAAATTGCCTGGTCACTAGGGGGGTTTAGCCCTGCAGTCCTCAAGTGGTTAAGCTTCCCTTGCCATAAATACACCAATTTATATAAACTGACCCTTGGAGCAATCACAAAACATTGTTTTGGGTGACGTGTACATGTAGGTTAAAGAGAAACTGAACAAAAAAAAAGCTATGAACATAATGGGCATGATTCACAAAGCTTTTTCACTTGTTTTCACCTCATCTATGTTATATTTTTAAGCTCTCAAAGAGCAAAAATATTATTTAATTAATGTAAGAAAAGTAATTAAATGAAGTTAATTACGAAAAGCTTACTTTGAATGATGATTTTACTTGTAAATGTGCTGAAAGGTTATTTTTATCAATTAGGTGATAAGTCATTTATGAGAAGTTTTGTGAATAGAGCCCAATGCTCCACAGCATTATATATAGAAAATACAACAGTTCTATATAGCTAAACCTCACTCACTGTAAAAAAAAATAATTATAAATTATATGTGTGTTGCTGTATGAAGTTCAAGCTACCACCATCTTGAAAAAAGCCAACACACAAAACGCATGCAATTTTTCTGAAATTTTGTTTGCAATGCTGTGAGCCTGTGTAGTAGTGGTTCCAGCATACAACATGACCTTCCTGGGTTGGGTTCCCTGCCGTGGCAGAATGTCTTGAAATGGAAGGGCCTCAGCTTTCAAGTAGTTAGATGAATGTACTTTAAAAAAAAAATCCTAATTTCACATAAAATTTTAATGAAAATTGTGATCGCTTAAAAAAATTGTTTCCGCCCGGTCTCGAACCGGGGACCTTTCGCGTGTTAGGCGAACGTGATAACCACTACACTACGGAAACTTCTGCTTATCTTATAACGTGAAGCTTTATTGGGAAGATGCCTGCACATCGTGGCATGGCAAAGGTCAAGAAGTATTTATGTATGCCTAATTCACTTTAGTGTTTTGTAAATAGTTAACAAAAACACTTAATATGAGTCCATTTGTTTTGGTTTTAAATTGTCACAGTAGATGCTGTCAATTAACTTGCAATTCCTGTCACTAATGTACTGTGACAGCTGCATGTGTAATAGAAAAAAATTAAAACTGTTTCTGCCCGGTTTCGAACCGGGGACCTTTCGCGTGTGAGGCGAACGTGATAACCACTACACTACAGAAACTCTTGGTAAGACTAGCAATCAAATGCTTTTTTGGAAATAAGCCAAATTTATTAGCTATAGGCTCACTGTACACCAGTAGTTCTGGATGTGAGCCTGATCTCCAGCCAAATGTATTAGCTGTAGTTCTGGATGTGACCCTGGCTTTCAGGTGCATAAAGAGATGATTCACAATCAGGAGTAGGGATGAGCTTCCGAATTCTGCGGAATTCCGTTTTTCAAGTTTCTGATCGGAATTCAGCTTTTAGCGGTGGAAATCATTTTTCCGCTGAACACCACTTTACCAAGACTCCAAAATTTTAAACTGAGCACATGATTCAGAAGCAATGGACCAATCAGAGAATCAGTATTTTACAGCGGAAATTAGAGTACCGTGGAATTTTTATGCCAATCACAAATCTCAGAGCATTGGCCCATTGGAAATGAGGATTATGCATAATAATTGTAACGATCGGTGTAACAGAGTGAGGATCTGATTACCGGTGATCTGCAGTATCACTGAAAATACAGATATATACCCGATTATTGATGATCTGCAGTATCACCGATAATCAGATATATCTCTAACCTCTGGACACCTGAGTAATATGAGTGTTTGGTGCAACAGTAATACTTTGAGGAGAGCACCCTATAGAGGGTGCTAGGCAGTACGAGATACTGCTTAGAGAACAGGTTCCTTCCAATGGTCTGATGCTCCCCAAGGGGCGGAGCCAGGCTGAGAATGGGAAGGACCAGAGTGTGAGTGACACCAATGGTGAAGTGTCACTGACAGGTCTATGAACTATCTCCCAACAGGGAAGATAGTTCTCGAGGTCGGACAGGCCAGGTCGGTAACACACAAACAGCTTAGATACAGATACAGGAGACAGATAAGGAATCTTTAAGACAAGCGGGGTTTAGCGACAGAGTATCAGATATAGCGAAGTACCAAATCAGAGATCAAGAGAGTGGTCAGGAAAGCAGAAAGTCATAACAGATATCAACAATGCCTATTCTTTAGGTGTGAGCTCCGTGATCATCAACACCCTGGAACTAGTCTGAAATATAACAGTGGTAATACAGTTCCCTAGTCTTGGGTGTGAGTTCCTTGATCATCAACACCCTGGAACTAGTCTGAAGTAATAACAGAATGGTAATACAGTTCCCTAGTCTTGGGTGTGAGTTCCTTGATCATCAACACCCTGGAACTAGTCTGAAGTAATAACAGATAATATCACAGATACTGACAAGGTCTGAGTGCTACCACGTAGTGATCGCAACGCCAGACACCAGAGAAATGACCAGCACCCAGTATATATACACCAGCGCTCTCCTGCGCCTCCCCTAAGTGCTGGACCAATGAAACCTGGTAGAATTGTCAGCTGACCGGCTGGATCAGCTGACAACATTCTGACTGTCATAAAGGCTCTGCCTCTCAACGCGCGCGCGTCCTTCTGAACCTGTATGGACTATCAGTCCCAGCCATACCAGACATGTGTTGCAATGTATCTGCTGGTTTGAACGCGGGGCCAGCCGCACCGCTGTCAGAGCATGCGGCGGTTTCCCCGCGTTCAGCCTCACTGCTAGTGGGAGACCCATGCGTGCAAACCGCCGCGTCGGATGCGGAATCCGCCGCCTTGTTCACTGGGCATGCGGCGGTTTCTCCGCGCTCCGTCAGGCTGGTGGACGCAGGCCCACGTGCGCAAGCTGCCATGCTGGACGCGGAATTAGCCGCCTTACTCTGAGTACTCGCGGCGGCTTTTCCGCGTTTTCTCACAATAATGTAGATTTGCAAAATAAATTAGCAGATTCCGCGAAAAAACAAATATGTGTATATATATATAATTTATTTATTTTTTTTACAGTAGACTAACTTTATTGACAAAAATAACAAAAAAAAAATCTATCGGTAATCAGAAAATCCCAATTTACACAGAAATCAGAAATACATTTCTTGGAAATTGTTAGAGTGGCAAGTGCGCTCCTCCCTCTTGTGGATTACACACAGTATACAATATTATTCTGGAGAGCTGTACACTAGACAGGATAGTCTTTCAATAATTTTAAACCAAACCGTATAAGCGCTCTACAGCATATAAATGACCTGAGTATGATCCTCAGATCAGTCAATCAAAATACAGTCACTGTTCTTTGATTTAATCCTCAGTTCTTCTTCTGAGACCACAAAACCTCACATATACCTCGCAGCTCCTGATGAGTCATTGTGACGAAACCGGTAGGGTAGAGCTACAGGCAGAACAGGAAGAGACACCATGCAACACATGTGAACTGATATTTGGATATGCGCATTGTATTTGGACAACTTTGTAAGCGCACTACTTTTTATATTTACGTTTATTAAATGCTTTTTACTCTATGTTGGGCTTGTTTGGAGCATTTTATTAGGTCAAGAAAAAGGCAGCCACTGCCCACCGGAATAACATCAAGCGATATTTGCTGGTCTGTGAGGGGTCAGCCCCAGTTCTGGTGAGCGTATTGTTGTGCATGCAGCCACAAGATGGTGTTGGTGTGGGTACCAGGCACTGGCACGGTATAGGTGGCGTGTGACATTGAAAATCTAAAAGGTTTTACACTATGTATGTGGTTTTTTTGGTGGGTGGGGTTTTGTATGTGATTCGATCTTTACTCATTTCATTACTTCTTGAAAAGTGGTGTTAAATAAGTTTATTTCATTGATTTAGTTTAACATCTTTATTATTTTACTGATTGAATTTAGAAATTATATTGTAACGATTGGTGTCAGCACGCAGAGAGAATCTGATTATTGGAGATCTGCAGTATCACCAAGAATGCAGATATATTGCTAACCTCTGGACACCTATAGGTATGTGAGTGTTTGGTGTAACAGTAATACTTTGAGTAATGCACCTGATGGGCAGGTGATATTAGGCAGTAAAGGAACACTGCTCTGAGAGCACAGGAACCTTCCAGCAGCCTGGGACTCTCCAAGGGGTGGAGTCAGGCTGGAGACAGGAAGGGCCAGAGAGTGAGTGACACCTGAAGGTGGATGTCACTATCTGATCTGGAGACTATCTCTTAAGGGGAGAGATAGCTCTCGAGGTCGGACACGCCTGGTCGGTAACACACTGACAGATAAAGTACAAAGACGGAAGGCTGATTCGGTATCCAAGGCAAGCAGGGTCTGGCAACGGTATATCAGATATGCGAGGTACCGAATCAGAAGACAGAGGAGTAGTCAGAAAAGCAATAAGTCATAACAGATATCAAACAATGCGTAGTCTAAGTGCGAGGTCCTTGGTCTCAGCACCCTGGAACTAGTCTGAATAATAACACAGATTAACAGCACAAGTAAACTGGCTAAGTGTGAATTCCCAGGTCCACCTGGTTCTAACACACTGTAGGATCTGACTAAAGGTCTGAGTGCTTCCACGTAGTGATCACAACGGCAGACAACCAGCAACTGACAAGCAAGCTGTATATATAGTTGCAGGACTCGGCCGCCCCGCCCGAAGCACTCAGCCAATCAGGAGTCCAGCAGGAATCAGCTGATCATCCTGATCAGCTGACACATCTCCTGCTGGCATAAAGGTCCTGACTTCTGGCGCGCGCGTGCGTAGTCCTAAACCTGTGTGAACTAACAGGCTCAGCCACACCAGCTGCATGCTGCTGCGTGCAAACCGCCGCACTGGACGCGGAATCAGCCGCCTGCTCAGTAGCACTCGCGGCAGCTTTTCCACGATCTTTCACATATATTTTTGTATTTTTATTATGGTTACTTTATATTATTTTTATAAAACATTCATTTACTTGATATTACTACTTCTATTTTAATAATTATTTAATTACTCAATGTATTTAATTGCACTTACTATTTGTGGTTTATTTTCCCCTTAGTATCCTTTCTTTGCATTTTCCTCTTTGTGTCATATTTTAACATATACTGTAATTTATTTAGTACTGCTGCCATTTTTGTGTAGATCAACTGACTTCCTGTCAGTGAGAGATATTGGGCCCAGTCCAATTCACTTTTTCTCTAAGTTTTCTCCTAGGTGATATTTTTACATCTTGGCAATAAAATGCCTTTTAAGTCACCATCAAGCAAGAAAATACTCAGAATAATTTTGTCAGTACTTTTTTTCACCTACTTTTTGGTATTTTTTAAATTGCAGTGGGGTTTTGTATGTGATTCGATCTTTTTTAACCACTTTAAAAACAAAAAGTTATTTTAACCACTTTCTCCTCCTGGACGTAGAGCTACGTCCAGGATGCCATGTGCGCTCCCGCTGCCGATCGTGCACGTGCATGCGTGCTCCAGGCCGCGGATCGTTAGTCCAGGAATCAATGAATTGGGCCATGGTGCCCGATCACTGATTCCTCTCCCCCGCAGAAAAAGCGACAGCTTCTCTCGAAAGCCTTGCTTTTTTTGCCTCCTACGTCCCCCTGAGCGTACATGTTACACTTAGAGTGACGTCATGTAAACAAACCTAAGGTTGCCATTTTGTGGCAAAAAAGTTAAACTACATCTACATTATAAAAAATAAACATATATTTACATTAGAAAAAATACTATTTACATCCCACCCTCCCAAAAATACCCAAATAAAATGTTTAATAATAAAAAAAAAACATTACAATAAAAAAAAACAAACACATAAATATTTACCTAAGGGCCTAAACTTTTTAAATATCTATGTAAAGATGAAATATTTCTAATTGTTTTTAATTTTTTTATTATAAGCTTGTAAATAGTGATGGATGCAAAACGGAAACAATGCACTTTTATTTCCAAATAAAATACTGTCACCATACATTGTGATAGGGACATAATTTAAACGGTGTAATAACCAGGACAAATGGGCAAATACAATACGTGGGTTTTAATTATAGAGGCATGTATTATTTTAAAACTATAATGGCTGAAAACTGAGAAATAATGAACTTTTTCGTTTTTTTCTTATTCTTACTATTTGTAACACCTATGGAAGCAGCGGCTGCGGGCACGCAGGGTGTCTCCGCAGCCGCCTCGCTTGCCTGCTCTGGGACTTCTCCCGTTCCTCTGGTGTCTAGTTCGCCGAGGACGGGGTTGTCTATTGCTCATAGGTTTGCTGTATCGCGCGGGCGCGCGCGAAGACAGGACCTTTATGCGGGGAGGAGGCGCGTCAGCTGACCAGCCGCTCGGCTGACGTCAGAGGAGACTCACTGCGCTCCGGATTGGCTGATTGGTGGTGGGCGCGGCCGTGGGGTCTCCTCTGCTTCAAAAGCCTTCAGTCTTCACTCGCAACCTGTCTGCTGTTGCGAATACTCACGTGTTAGCGCTCAGACCTTAGATAGTATCTGGTGTGTTTTGATCTGGGAGGAAACCAGGGATTTGACACAAGACTAGGATTATTGTTTATTGTATATCTGATATTCCGTGTATGACTCTGGCTATCCTCTGACTCTGCTCTTGCAAATCGATTCTGTACTTCTGCCCATCTGACATCTAACTACTGTCTTGCCTGTCGATTTTGTACTGTACCTGCCCGCCTGTTACTGGTCCTAGCCTGTCTGACCACTCTACTCACCAGTGAGCCCTTGTCACTGGTGAGGTGCTCTTGTCTAGTACTCATCAGCTCCCCTGGTGAGGTCTAGTCTAACTATTCTATTACTGTGTACAAATAGTACCCACCAGCTCATCTGGTGAGGTTTAGCCAAACTATTCAGTTACTGTGTACCAATAGTGCCCACCAGCTCCTCTGGTGAGGTCTAGTTAAACTATTCAGTTACTGTTGCACCAAGCACTATACACCTTGCTATCCTGCTAGCTATACTTGTATTATTGGCGATTCTGCAGATCACCACATAATCAGGTATAGCGTCTGTATTATCGGTGATTCTGCAGATCACACATAATCAGCCGTCTGTGTTGCTACACCAATCGTTACACTATTAAAATGCATTTACAGTAAGGTAGCTCTTAGCAAAATGTACCACCGAAAGAAAGCCTAATTGGTGGTGGAAAAAAAACAAGATGCAGATCAGTTCATTGTGATAAAGTTATAGGCTAATGAATGGGAGGTGAACATTGCTCACATGCATAAAGTGAAAACGACTGAGGGCTGAAGTGGTTAAACACAACATAAGAACTATCTCCTAGGAGAAAACTTAAGTGAAAAATTTGAGTGGATCAGGCCCATAGACAGTAATTTAAAAATAGGTTGTTTCCCTTTTCCACACTTTCTCTAGCAAAAATAACATTTTTATAACTGGAGTTTAAGCTAAGCTAGGCTATGATACAAACCCAAATTTCATTGTCAAACAATCATTTGTAATCTCTTGAGATGTGTGCAGAGATTTTTCCCAAAAACAAAGGCCATACCTTCAGCAATGGACCATATTGGATAGTGCTAACCGCCATTGTAATTCCTGGTGCTAAAGTGGGCCATCTGCTATTATTTAAGCTTTCCTTGCCATAAATACACCGATTTATATAAACTGACCCTTGGAGCAATCACAAAACATTGTTTTGGGTGAGGTTAAAGAGAAGCTGAATTAAAAAAAAGCTATGAACATAATGGGCATGATTCACAAAGCTTTTTCACTTGTTTTCACCTTATCTATGTTATATTTTTAAGCTCTCAAAGAGCAAAAATATTATATAATTAATGTAAGAAAAGTAATAATGAAATGAAGTTAATTACGAAAAGCTTACTTTGAATGATGATTTTACTTGTAAATGTGCTGAAAGGTTATTTTTATCAATTAGGTCAGTGCTGTCCAACTTCATGGGCATGGAGGGCCAGTTTTTTTTTCAGACCCCATGGAGGGCCGAAGGTTCTTGCTAGAGTCGCAGCCCCCCCCCCCACCCCAGGAAAAATGCAATTAAAGGACAATTAGATTGGCAGCACTTTCCACAAAATGCAATTTAAGATGTTGGTGAAGTTGTGTGGCGCGTAGCGCGCCAAAAACCACGAGGGTCCTGTTGTGCGTAGAGCGGCACGCGTAGCGCGCCGCGCCGAAAATGGGTGTGGCCATGGACCAGAATGCGGGTGTGGCCACATGTGGAGACAAATTTACATGAATTTAGCAATGTGGGACATTAGATTAGGACAGTGGTGGTGAACCTTTTGGAGGCCAAGTGTCCAAACTGCAACCCAAAAGTCACTTATCTATCGCAAAGTGGCAACAGCAATTTAAACTACATACAAAGGTTTTAACTCATACATGAACATTATGGAAAATCCAAGTTGAAAATAAACTGTGAAGATAAACAATTTCATCCATCTACTCCTGAAAAATTTGGGTTTTTTTAGAACCTCCCAGTTTTATTTTCCGTTTTTAAAAGCTAAAAAAGTAGGTTTAACGCTATTGTTTCATGATGACGATTCAGCTCGCATGAGGCCCCCAACAAGACACATTCAGCAATCATGATGCCCCCAACAAGACAAATTTAGCAATCATGAGGCCCCCAAAAAATCATGAGGCCCCCAACAAGACACATTCAGCAATCTTGAGGCCCCCAACAAGACAAATTCAGCAATCGTGATGCCCCCAACAAATCATGAGGCCCCCAACAAGACAAATTCAGCAGTCATGAGGCACATAAATAGACAGCATTTCACATAAATAAGCAGAATGCCCCTTAAATATGGTAGACACCTATCACCTGGCTTCTAAATTCTCCTCTACTCTACTGGCTGCTGTGCCTGACTGGCCTGGCAATAGTGTTTTGGGCCGGATTGGGGATGATGTGTGGGCTGAAATGCCTTGCGGTGCTGCTGTGGCCGGGCTGGCGGTGATGCTGTGGCCGGATGAGGTAGTGACAGGTGCCCCCCCCAGTTAGAGACAGGTGTCCCCCCCCCCCTCAGCTGAGGTAGTGACAGGTGCCCCCCTAGCTAGATAGTGACAGGAGCCTCCCCAGCTAGATAGACAGGTGCCCTCCCAGCTAGTGACAGGTGCCCCCCAGCTAGATAGTGACAGGCGCCCCCCAGCTAGATAGTGACAGGTGCCCCCCCAGCTAGATAGTGACAGGTGCCCCCCCAGTTAGACAGGTGCCCCCCCAGTTAGATAGTGACAGGTGCCCCCCCAGTTAGATAGTGACAGGTGCCCCCCAGTTAGATAGTGACAGGTGCCCCCCCAGTTAGATAGTGACAGGTGCCCCTCCAGTTAGATAGTGACAGGTGCCCCCCCAGTTAGATAGTGACAGGTGCCCCCCCAGTTAGATAGTGACAGGTGCCCCCCCAGCTAGATAGACAGGTGCCCCCCCAGTTAGATAGTGACAGGTGCCCCCCCAGCTAGATACAGGTGCCCCCCCAGTTAGTGACAGGTGCCCCCCCAGCTAGATAGACAGGTGCCCCCCCAGTTAGATAGTGACAGGTGCCCCCCCAGTTAGACAGGTGCCCCCCCAGCTAGATAGACAGGTGCCCCCCCCCCCAGTTAGTGACAGGTGCCCCCACCAGTGAGCGAGCCCGTTACCTCTCTCTGCTGTGTCCCCGCTGGCCTCTCCTATGTCCCCGCTGCCGCTGCTGCCCCACAGCTCAGACCTCACAGATCGCGGCGACTGAAGCAAGCAGAGCGTGCGCATGACACCCGCGCGGCAGAACGTCACATGCGGGAGTGACTAATGATTCACTTCCGCATGTGACGTACTCCGTGCGGGTACCATGCGCACTCTGTTTACCTCAGTCGCCGCGATCTGAGGTCTGAGCTGTGGGGCAGCAGCGGCAGCGGGGACATAGGAGAGGCCAGCGGGGACACAGGAGGCCACAATATGAGGGAGCAGGCATGGCGCCCATAGCGCAAGCCATGCCTGCGTCCCAGGAAGACGAGCGGGCCGCAGCAGGTGGCCTGGCGGGCCGGATGCGGCCCGCGGGCCGCCAGTTGGACAGCACTGAATTAGGTGATAAGTCATTTATGAGAAGTTTTGTGAATAGAGCCCAATGCTCCACAGCATTATTATGTTATTATTATTATATGTGTGTTGCTGTATGAAGTTCAAGCTACCACCATCTTGAAAAAAGCCAACACACAAAACGCATGCAATTTTTCTGAAATTTTGTTTGCAATGCTGTGAGCCTGTGTAGTAGTGGTTCCAGCATACAACATGACCCTCCTGGGTTCCCTGCCTTGGCAGAATGTCTTGGCACGGAGGGGCCTCAGCTTTCAAGTAGTTAAATGAATGTACTTTTGAAAAAAAAAAATCCTAATTTCATATAAAATTTTAATGAAAATTGTGATAGCTTAAGAAAATTGTTTCCGCCCGGTCTCGAACCGGGGACCTTTCGCGTGTTAGGCGAACGTGATAACCACTACACTACGGAAACTTCTGCTTATCCTATAACATGAAGGTTTATTGGGAAGATGCCTGCACATCGTGGCATGGCAAAGGTCAAGAAGTATTTATGTATGCCTAATTCACTTTAGTGTTTTGTAAATAGTTAACAAAAACACTTAAT
Source organism: Hyperolius riggenbachi (assembly GCF_040937935.1). Lineage (NCBI taxonomy): Eukaryota > Metazoa > Chordata > Amphibia > Anura > Hyperoliidae > Hyperolius > Hyperolius riggenbachi. The sequence goes on along the minus strand of NC_090648.1, from coordinate 82,114,105 downwards.
ATGAGTCCATTTGTTTTGGTTTTAAATTGTCACAGTAGATGCTGTCAATTAACTTGCAATTCCTGTCACTAATGTACTGTGACAGCTGCATGTGTAATAGTAAAAAAAATAAAACTGTTTCTGCCCGGGGACCTTTCGCGTGTGAGGCGAACGTGACACTACAGAAACTCTTGGAAAGACTAGCAATCAAATGCTTTTTTGGAAATAAGCCAAATTCATTAGCTATAGGCTCACTGTACACCAGTAGTCCTGGATGTGAGCCTGATCTCCAGCCAAATGTATTAGCTGTAGTTCTGGATGTGAGCCTGGCTTTCAGGTGCATAAAGAGATGATTTACTTAATCAGGAGTAGGGATGAGCTTCCGAATTCTGCGGAATTCCGTTTTTCAAGTTTCTGATCGGGATTCAGCTTTTCGCGGTGGAAATCAGAATTCCGCTGAACACCACTTTACCAAGACTCCAAAATTTTAAACCGAGCACATGACTCAGAAGCAATGGACTAATCAGAGAATCAGTATTTTACAGTGGAAATTAGACTACCGTGGAATTTTTATTCCAATCACAAGTCGCAGACATATTGGGCCAATCAGAGCATTGGAAATGGGGATTATGCATAATAATGTAGATAAAAGATAGCAGATTCTGTAAAAAAAATAAATGTATGTGTGTGTATATATATATATATATATATATATATATATATATATATATATATATATATATATATATATTCCTTTTACAGTAGACTAACTTTATTGACAAAAATAACAACAACAAAAAACATCTATCGGTAATCCGAAAATCCCAATTTACACAGAAATCAGAAATACATTTCTTGGAAATTGTTAGAGTGGCAAGTGCGCTCCTCCCTCTTGTAGATTACACACAGTATACAATATTATTCTGGAGCACAGTACACTAGACAGGATGGTCTTTCAATAATTTTAAACCAAACCGCATAAGCGCTCTACAGCATATACATGACCTGAATATGATCCTCAGATCAGTCAATCAAAATACAGTCACTGTCCTTTGATTTAATCCTCAGTTATTCTTCTGAGACCACAAAACCTCACATATACCTCACAGCCCCTGATGAGTCATTGTGACGAAACCGGTAGGGCGGAGCTACAGGCAGAGCAGGAAGAGACGCCATGCACCACATGTGAACTGATATTTGGATATGCGCATTGTATTTGGACAACTTTGTAAGCGCACTACTTTTTATATTTTCGTTTATTAACCACTTGAGGACCCACCCTTTACCCCCCCTTAAGGACCAGCGCTGGTTTGATTGATCTGTGCTGGGTGGGCTCTGCAGCCCCCAGCACAGATCAGGGTGCAGGCAGGGAGATCAGATTGCCCCCCTTTTTTCCCCCCTATGGGGATGATGTGCTGGGGGGGTCTGATCTCTCCTGCCTGCTGTGGGTGGCGGGGGGGGGGCACCTCAAAGCCCCCCTCCGCGGCGACATTCTCCCCCCTCCCTCTCCTACCTGCTCCCCCGGGAGATCTGGGCTGCACAGGACGCTATCCGTCCTGTGCAGCCAGTGACAGGACGTCCCCTGTCACATGGCGGCGATCCCCGGCCGCTGATTGGCCGGGGATCGCCGATCTGCCTTACGGCGCTGCTGCGCAGCAGCGCCGTACAAATGTAAACAAAGCGGATTATTTCCGCTTGTGTTTACATCTAGCCTGCGAGCCGCCATCGGCGGCCCGCAGGCTATTCACGGAGCCCCCCGCCGTGATTTGACAGGAAGCAGCCGCTCGTACGAGCGGCTGCTTCCTGATTAATTAGGCTGCAGCTGGCGACGCAGTACTGCGTCGCTGGTCCTGCAGCTGCCACTTTGCCGACGCACGTTATGAGTGTGCGGTCGGCAAGTGGTTAAATGGTTTTTACTCTATGTTGGGCTTGTTTGGAGCATTTTATTAGGTCAAGAAAAAGGCAGCCACTGCCCACCGGAATAACATCAAGCGATATTTGCTGGTCTGTGAGGGGTCAGCCCCAGTTTTGGTGAGCGCATTGTTGTGCATGCAGCCACAAGGTGGTGTTGGTGTGGGTACCAGGCACTGGCATGTATAGGTGGCATGTGGCATTGAAAATCTAAAAGGTTTTACACTATGTGGCCTCTTGCACACTGCACGCGATTCCGATTCAGATTCCGCTTTTTAATCAGTTTTTACATCTGATTCAGATTCTGATTTGCAGTTTGCTCCCTGCACACTGCAAATCAGAATCTGAATCGGATGTAAAAACCGATTACAAAGCGGAATCTGAATCTGAATCGCGTGCAGTGTGCAAGAGGCCACTATGTGTTTTTATGGTCTTTTAATGCGAGATGCTGAGGAAGGAGGAAAAACCAGGACCGATTGTCGTTGATGAATTTGAGCCATACTAGCTGTCTGTAATTGATCAGCCATAACATCTGGTGAGCGTATGTAATTACTCTAAGGTGATGGAGGAGTGTAAACACATTTGGAGTGGCACAGCACTGGAACAAAATGTGGTGGATGAATATAAATAAGCTAGTTTAAACTTGACTTAACTATATTTGTTTCCTTTTTGTTTTCTCCCCTTATATGTGAGGTTTTGTGGTCTTGGAAGAAGAACTGAGGATTAAATCAAAGAACAGTGACTGTATTTGGATGGACTGTTCTGAGGATCATATTCAGGTCATTTATATGCTGTAGAGCGCTTATGCGGTTTGGTTTAACATTTCTTGGAAAGCAAGATTCAGATGGAATTGGAAATCGGCATTCCCGACTTACATTTTTAGGGATGATGCATCATGGGAAATCACAGTTGCTCACGAAAAGCTGATTTATGACGAATACCTTCAGGTTTAAGAGGGCAAAATTACATTTAATTCATGGTGAACCAGAATCACTAGAAGTTTAGAAGGAACCTAAGGCCCCGTTTACACTTAATCAGTTGGTATGCGTTAGTGCACGTTGGTACGCAGTTTTTCCATAGCAGTGCATTGAGAAGAAGATTTCAGTTAAAACACGTTAAAGAGACACTGAAGCGAAAAAAAATTATGATATAATGAATTGGTTGTGTAGTACGGATAATTACTAGAACATTAGAAGCAAAGAAAATATCCTCATTTTTATTTTCAGTTATATAGTGTTTTTTTTGTAACATTGCATCATTCTCTAATATTTGCAGTTTCCCCACTACTCAGCATTCTAAATGATTTTTTACAGAGCAGGCTGTGAACTTTTGACCTGTCCTGAACTGTTCTCTGCAGAAGAAAATGCCTGACAGCTGAGATAATACACTTCAGATAACAGAGCTCTCTGCCACTTTGAAAGTCTTGGAGCTGAATGGCTTGTTTTGCATAGATAACAACTAGAGTGTCTAAAGCCGCATCTACACGCGTAGATGCGGCCGCGATGCTCCTTATCAATCGAGCCGCTGATGCGGCTCGATTGATAAGATCCGACAGGACGGATCTCCGCGATGCCGATTCCCTGCTCGCTCCCCGCTAGGGGACAATGGCAGGGAATCGAGCGGAAGATAAGCGGCGCCGGCGGGGACGAGCGGTGAATCGAATCCGGCGCACGCGCGGCGAGCGGTGATGCGGCGGGCACGCGGAAGAGGCGATCCGGCGGCTAATCGAGCCGCCGGATCGCTGCCTCATCTACCCGTGTAGATGAGGCTTTAACTCTTCTTCTACTGGAAACCATATTAGACTTATGTCTCTGCTCCCAATGTTTTATTTCTTAGCTGTACAACACATACAAATCATTATATCATATTATTTTTTTTTGCTTCAGGGTCTCTTTAAGTGTGAACAGTTTGATCAGGAAACATAGGCATTACTTTGAAAATCAGTGATCTTTGAGTTATAACTGAGAGCAATTAATTAAGTGTAAACGTGGCCTTAGAGTTTCTTTGACTTCGTCAGCACTTTTCTTGAGAAAAAGGATAATGCAAACTTTGTCCCTGGCATGTTTAATTTATTTATTTTAATTTAATTTTGTTTTTTTAATCAATTCGGAGTAGGTATGTTTGCTTTGAAATATTGGCATTACATATACACGGCAGTGACGACACAACTCATACAGACACGTTTGTCCACTGGAGTTATGGTGGGATCGAAAGGTGTAAAGATGTGTAAAGATGTCAGCGCAATTTTGTTTTGGTTTAAGATAGCACTGTGAACCATATGCAATTAACTTTTTCTCCAGAAAAAGGAAGTATAAAAGTACTATCAATATTATTTTGTGTATTTTATTGCTTACTGTTGGCTTAAAAGGCATTTTATTGACAAGTTGTAATAAATTTCACCTTGGAGACAACTTAGGAGAAAAGTGAATTGCATATGGGCTTGTTCCTGGTTCCAGCAAATAAGTGGGAGATGAGAAACATCCATTCACGCACTCTAACCTGAATTATTGTAAATACCTTCTGTTTTAAGAAGGCAAACTTTTGTTTTGCTTAACTGATTCATCAAAGAGCAGTACTGTAGCCTTACACCAATAGAGGTTCATTGGGCTTTTTTAGCTAACTTTATGCAGTAAGGTTTCATCAACTGTAATTCCTTCTTCCATCAGAAACATTAAACAACACCACACATCCATCTAGATCAATTTTGAGAGTCCACGTTTTTGCCCAAAATGTTACAGCTTCCTAAAAGACCCGCAATTTCCAACTTGCATCTCCAACATTTGTGATCTCGTCCTAAGAATTTACGGTCAGGTGTTAGCTGTAGTAATTGAAGTGTAAGGTCTTGTACTAATATGGTAATATTTTGAACCATGCATCATGTCTGACAACTTGGAGTGGATATTACTATCTGCACTTGAGGAAATTCATTTAAACTATTATACACTTTTTAAAAAAGCGTCTCTGGTTTTACCTTAGCCAGTAACCATTTCTCAAATCAGAGAGCTTCTTCCAGATCAGGCCTTTAGATCATTCTGTCTCTCCTCAACCAGAAACCTACACAATGGTTTTCATCTAATAAAGAAGAGCAAATTGCCCATCAATTGTGCCCATCAATGAGATTTTTTTTAGAAATTGGATTGTTAGTGGCCACCTTAAGACTTGGATTCAGTCTTCTTTCTTTCTCAAAGGCCGCTGCCCCCTTGGCTATACCACACACACAGACCGGCACAGTGGCAGTGACAGTGCTCCCACTGAAGCCACTAGCTGTTTTCTCTGGTCTCTGCCTCCCTTTCGGTCTTCCGCACTTGACATGAAATAATGCAATGTGCACTGTAATGTGCAGAAGAACAGAGGACACCTAGTGACTGCAGGGTGAATGCCTGAGAGACCTGATAGTGGAAGAGATAAGCCCTGTCACTGCCACCGTGCTGGTCTGTGGGTCTGCTGCTTTTTTAAATGAACACAGCTAGGGTCAGTACCCAGGTCCCTCCTCCCTGCCAGCAGAGGAAGGGGGGTCTAAATGTAGGAAAGGGGGTTCCAAAAAGATTCACAGGGGGACCTCGTGTTGCATTTTTACGCAGCTGCTTTCAAATATCTAGATACAATGATCTAGTCCCTGCAGTGTAGTGAAACTCTGCACTACAAGTTGTAAACAATGGTGATGTCACCTCCTCCCTGCTAGTCAGGTAGGAGCTTAGAAAACTGCAGCCGTAAACTGCCACTCCTGCTACCATAAGCCCCACCTCCTGTTTAGCTCCTAGCATTTTTAAAGAATATATCCGAGGAGCATAAGTACTGCGCCTGCGCACAACACTCCAGGCCACTTGAGTGCGAACGCGAGCCACACAGGAGATCCCAATTTGACGAGGTTGGCATCTCCAACGGAGTGGATCCTGGGACACCGGAGCTGCGGTGAGGGACAGATCAGCTGTCCCCCCCATAAACACGTCTAAGTCCCACGCCGTCCTCCCACGGTCTGCCATTCAGCCGCGGTGAGCCCCGGTGAGTGGATGCCAGTCTGGATCTACTGCGCACCCGCAGACCTCCCGCGCACGCGCAGTAGACCCAGACTGACATCACTGAGCCTGTTACCGTGGCACACCACGGCAGACCGTGGGAGGACGGCGTGGGACTTAGACGTGTTTATGGGGCGGGAGAAAGCCCCAGGTAAGTATCAGAGCTTTAGTATAGGTCGTGTCTGAGTCTCTAAGCCTGGTACACACTTTCAATTAGGATTGAATCACTGACCAGTTTTACCACCTCCATGTAATATGAGGGTCAACAGATATTGAATACTATGAGCAGATTGTGTAGGTAAACCCTCATACCACATCAAAGTGGTAAAATTGGTCAGTGATTGGCCAATCATAATTGAGAATCTGTACTTGGCTTGCAGGGGTCCCCAACATTTTCCGGCCCGGGGACCGCTTTCTGACCAAATTTTTCTCCGGGGCCCGCGGGGGAGGGGGGTTATAGTGGACAGTGTCATGCGTGGCGGGTTACCGGGGGGGAGGGGTGGAGGCTGGGGTGCGGCGGCATAGCTAGCATAGTTGCCCCAGTACAGGGGGTTTAGTATCCCCAGTATGGCTAGTGTAGTTACCCCAGTATAGCTAGTATAGGGCCCAGTATAGGTAGTATAGGGCCCAGTATAGGTAGTATAGGGCCCAGTATAGTTAGTATAGTGCCCAGTATAGCTAGCTAAGGTAACAGCAGCGGTGGCCGCTTCCTTATATCCCTTCTCCTGCGTGCTATTTGGATTCACAGCAACGCGCCCCGCTGCTGCGATGAGGCAGGAGAGCGGTTCCCCTGGTAACGGTGATACACATCGCCGCTACAGGAAGCCGCTGTCCTGTTCTGCCTCATCACAGCAGTCGCGGGACGCGTTGCTGTGAATCCAAATAGCACGCAGGAGAAGGGATATAAGGAAGCGGCCGCCAGCTAATGTAACAGCAGCGGGGGAGGGGGGGGGTCAAGAGGACAGACCCGCGGCCCAACTGCAAACAACCCATGGACCAGCAGTGGGCCGCGGACCGGAGGTTGGGCTTTAGAGTATTAGAGACAGCAGGACAGCCAGACAATCTGCATTGTTTAAAAGTAAATATGTCAGCCTTCATATCCCGCTCACTCCAGGTGTGCTTTAAAGTGGACCTGAACTCTTGCACAGGATAGAAGGAAAACATAGAGAAGAGCTTGGCCTGTCTAATTCCCCCTCACCATAATTCAATCTCTCAGCTGTGTCTGCTCAGGAATCTCCTCTGCCATGGCAGAGCAGCTAATTTGTAAACACAGCATGTTAACAATATGTCTGCTTCCATGAAAGCAGGAAGTAGACACACTGCAGTTTCAGGATTTGTATCAGCTGTAACAAATAAATGTTTTTCTTTAAAGGTCATAATGCTGTTGCTTATCTTTTAGAGCAGAGCGGAAGTTCTGTGTTCAGGCCAGCTTTAAGTTAAGTACAGTTAACCTAAAATGTTTTAGATTTGACATTGTTACATACAGTATATTGAAAAAAAGACACATGACCATCAAGTTCAGCTTAATTATACTGCTCCAGTTGTTTTCTGCACACGTGAAATTATAACATCATGTTTTAAAAATAATGAACAACATGATTTCATAAATTCCTTGTTATTGGCCTGATAGATAAAACATTAACAACATCACTGGCATATACTGTATGTCATCCTATCAAAGGCCTCAGATTCCGCACCTTCTGTGGCAACATTTATGGATTCCAACCCTGATTTCTGTGTTTGTAGACATCGGTCTCAGTCTCTGAACACGCAGAATCAGCCGAAGATGATATAGCAGTACCCTTGCGACAGCATGGTGATGTCATTGCACTACAGAATGACATCATCTCTCCCCCATGCCTCACAAATCTAAGGAATGTTCCAAGAAAATGCCACTAGATTCATCTATATACAATATAGTCCATATTGGATCTTTACATATTTGCCAGGCTGAGCATCTGAAACATCCACAAAGGATTACAGTTAATCATCTACCATGTCAAGTGGTAAAATAAGAGCTCTGCATAGAGTATAGGCGGTCAATCGGTCCAGCACGGGCCTGTAAGCTGCTGGGGTCTGAAGATGCCAATAAAGATCCTCCAAGATAATTCAACCCGTCGTTGTCCATGTCGTGAAAAACACTGTCTGCATCTATTGGAATGAAATAAGAAATATGCTAAGAGAACAACATGTACATTCTGAAGGATAGTTCAGCCAAGTGTGAATCCGTTCCATGCCATCAATGTATATTGCACATAAACAATCTCTTATTTCTTCTATTTTAGAGCAAACAGATTGCACCATAAACATTTTCCCCTGATGACCATGCACTTCACAAGGTCAGGCAATGTCTGGAGAACTACACCATATAAGGCCTTTTTTCCATGGGCAGCTGAACATGCTGTTTGGGCAGATCAGGCTGCCATCCACGAGCACCTTTTCATGCAATTGCATGTGGCCAAATGGTAGCACTTGACAAGTGGTGGTGTTACCCAGTGGCATAATAAAATCTCATGTTACGCCTGAAGGCATAAACTGCCACACTCAGATATAACTCTATGGGGGGGACGTGCCTGTCCACCATCTAGGCCGAGCACAAGCAAGTGGCCAGCCAGTGAACTGGAGCAGGGAATTCACTGCCTTAAAGTGAATCTTAAGTCAGAAAAAAAAAAGAGTTTTACTCACCTGGGGCTTCTACCAGCCCCCTGCAGCAGTCCTGTGCCCTCGCAGCCACTCACTAATCCTCTGGTCCCCCGCTGCCAGCTAGTTTAGTTTTTGCCGACAGGCCCGTCAGGACTGGCCATGTGTAGCTTTTTCCGCATTCCCGACTGTAATTAGCGCTATTGCGGGCCGCGACGCGTACAGAAATACGCGTTGCCGCATATCTATGCGTTTGTAATGCGGCAACGCGTATTTTTGTATGCGTTGCGACCCGCAATTACGCTAATTACGGTCGGGAATGCGGAAAAAGCTACGCGTGGCCAGTCCTGACGGGCCTGTCAGCAAAAACGAAGCTAGCTGGCAGTGGGGGACCAGAGGATTAGTGAGTGGCTGCGAGGGCACAGGACAGGTAGAAGCCCCAGGTGAGTAAAACTCATTTTTTTTTCTGACTTAAGTGTCTCTTTAAGCATTCTGTGGATAAGAGGCCTAGAGCGAACAGCACATTAACAACTGAAATGTGGTGGACTTTTGTATGGTAAATTAAAGGTGGGGGGAGTGTTCCCTATTCATAACTGCAGCTGGAAACACCAGTCACTTGTATGTTGTGGAGCTTGTTTTTACCCATGGTGGATCTGGGTTTTCCTGGTGTGGCTCCTAAGTAAGTAAGTACCTCTCAGGAGATGTATTCTCATTGAAGGACTACATTTCCTGGCATGCAATGTGGAAGCCATGACGGAGCGCATACAGACGGGGGTTTCGAAAGCAGCCCCCCCCTTCACCGGATCTGGATGGCTTGGTGCACACTGGTAAACGGATCCGTGAAAACGGATCTGATCACCGATCACTGACCGTTTGCCAGGTGAGAAAGGGTGCAGCAGCAGGGGGGAAGGGGGGGGTCTGTGCAGCAGCCAGATGGGTGGGTGGGTGAGCGAGGGTTAAAACATACCAAATGGTCTATTGAAGATGGCGGTAGAAAGGGTTTCCGGCTTCCGCATCATGTGACTACACAGCGCGTGATGTAACTAGTCACATTACGTGTCTTGTAGTCACATGATGCGGAAGAAGACTGATACCTGGAACCCTCTCTACTGCCGGATTCAATAGACCATTTGGTATGTTTTAACCCTCGCTCACCCACCCGTCCGGCTGCTGCACCCTCCCTCACCCACTTGTCCGCTCAGGTTCACGTCTCAAAACCCTCCCACCCCCTGTGGATGCCCTCTGAATGGTCCGTTTCTTTACTAGTGTGAAGAAACATTCCGTTTCTCACTGCCCCCAATGCAGGGCTTTTTCTTCCATTTCCGGTCCGCTAAGCTCAGTGGTCCAGAAAATTTGGTACTGCAGTAAATTTGCGGTCCGTCCAGCGGAACATACGGAACGGATCTGTACGAATAGACGCATGTGAATGTTTCCATTGGTTATCATTGGGTCCATTCGCATCCGTTCTGTTTGTACAGTATATGTTCCTTTTTTTAACCCTAATATGAACCAGTCCTTATCATTTATGTACCTTGCTCAGGGGAGTTTTGTTTTATATATTTTACTAGCGGATTACCCAGCATTGCCCGGGTATGTATTTGGCTGGTGTCGGCTCCGCCAACTTTTTCTAACCCTAACACACAAACACTCAATGTCCAAGTTTGTGAGCTTTGGCATCAATAATTTGTATATTCCCATAGAATATAAACAAATCAGATCGGTTTGTGACTCCGCCCCTCTCCAGCATTTGAACCCCAGTCACCCAATGACCAACTGTAGCAGGTTTGAGGCATCTGCTATTAACAGTGTAAAAATGGCACCAATTTAAATTTTCTTCTTGAAAATCAACAGGTGAATTTTGATTGGCTATTATAGGCTCCACCCACTTCCCTGAATATTAATCTCAGTCACCCAGTGACCATCTGGGCAAAGTTTGAGAACCATGCCTTTAACAGTGTAAGAAGGCCTGCAGTTTATATTTTCCCAGTGAAATGTGGCTGTTTGTGGCTCCGCCCCCTTTTCTAACACATAAACACTCAATGACCAGGTTTGTGAGCTTTGGCATCAATAATTTGTATATTCCCATAGAATATAAACAAATAAGATCGGTTTGTGACTCCGCCCCTCTCCAGCATTTGAACTCCAGTGAACCAATGACCAACTGTACCAAATTTGAGGCTTGTGCCATTAACAGTACAAGAATGGCAGCAATGAAATATTCCCCTTGAAAATCAACAGGTGAATATTGATTGGCTTTTTTAGGCGGCACCCACTTTTCTGAATATTAATTCCAGTCACCCAGTAACCACCTGTGCAAAGTTTGAGAACCCTGCCATTAACAGTGATAAAGGGCTGCAGTTAATATTTTCCCAGTGAAATTTGTTTTTGGCGCTGCTCTCTTTTTGTAACCTGGACACACAGTCACTCAATTACCAAGTTAGTGAGCTTTTGGGTTTCTGTCATCAAAATTGTGTAAATGGAAGCAGTTTATCCAGCAAAGAAATCTGATTGGCTGTTTGTGGCTCCACCCCTTTAGTGAATTTTAAGCCCAGGCACTTAATGACCGACTGTAGCAGGTTTGAGGCCTCTGTCACTACCAGTGTAAGAATGGCAGCAGTTGCAATATTCTCCTTGAAAATCAATAGGTGAATTTTGATTGGCTGTTGTAGGCTCCACCTACTTTCATGAATAGTAATCCCAGTCACCCAGTGACCAACTGTGTCAAGTTTGAGAACCCTGCCATTAACAGTGTAAGAATGGCTGCAGTTTATATTTTCCCATGTAAAAAGTTGTTTTTGGCTCCGCCCACTGTTTCTAACCTTGACATGCAGTCACTTAATGGCCAAGCTTATGAGCTTTGGGGTCTTTGGCATTAATAAGTTGCATTTTTCCATTGAAATTATACAAATCTGATTGGCTGATCTGATTGGCTGTTTGTAGCCCGCCCCCTTTTCAGAATTAAAACCCCAGTCTCCCAGTGATTGACTGTACCAGATTTGAGGCCTCTGCCATTAAGTGTGTAAGAATGGTAGCAATGTAAATGTTCCCCTTGAAAAATCAATAGGTGAATTTTGATTGGCTGTTGTAAGCTCCACCCACTTTCTAAATATAAATCCCAGTCACCCAGTGGCCCACTGTGTCAAGTTTGAGAACCCTGCCATTAACAGTGTAAGAATGGTTGCAGTTTATATTTTCCCATGTAAAAAATGTCGTTGTTGGTGCCGCCTACTTTTTCTAACCTTGACATACAGTCACTTAGTTACCAGGTTTATTAGCTTTGGGGTCCTTGATATCAATAATTTGTATATTCCCATTGAAAATAAACAAATCTGATTGGCTGTTTGTGGCTCCGCCCCCTTTCTGAATTTCAACCCCCGTCATCCAGTGACCAACTGTGTCAAGTTTGAGAACCCTGCCAATAACAGAATGGCTGAAATCAATCTAACAAATCTGATTGGCTGTTTTTGGCTCCACCCCTTTTAGTGAATTTGGACCCCAGTTAAATGACTAACTGTATCAGGTTTGAGGCCTCTGTCATTAACAGTGTAATAATGGTAGCAATGTAGATATTCCCCTTGAAAATCAACAGGTGAATTTTCATTGGCTTTTGTAGGCTCCACCCATTGTCCTGAAAATTAATCCCAGTCACCCAGTGGCCAACTGTGCAAAGTTTGAGAACCCTACCATTAACAGTGTAAGAATGGCTGCAGTTTATATTTGACCATCTGTTTTTGGCTCCGCCCACTTTTTTGTCTCTCAATTACCAAGTTTCATTCAAATCGGTCAAGGCATTTTAGAGTGATCGCGGCACATACATACATACACACAGACATACATACATCCGATTTTCTATATATAGATAAAGACAGTGCTCAGATCCCTTTAAGGAATGGAGTGAAAACTTATCAAGCCTTGAAAAGGACGGTTGATTGCCATTTACAATGTGGGCTGAAGATACGTTTCCTCTTTTGCCTTATTATCACTAGCATGATGTTAGTGAATTGTGGCCATAGTCTGAACCTGAGACGATTGCAGTCTACGGTGCAGGAGTGGCCAGTGTCTCAGCAACCAACCATGTGATTTATTTGACATTAGCTGATCAAACAGCTTATAGACAAATACAAAACATGTGTGCCTGTAGTGGGGCCTTGTGAAAAAAATTCCTAGGTGTGAATGTTACAGCAATGGCCTGTCCTGAACTCACCATATGGATGGAGATGGTCCCCTGGCATCTGAGGAGGCGTGAGGCCCTGTCTGTACAGGTCTGTGTTATAGATGCTCTGATCCAGCGGAAGAAGAGACTGTTGTGATAATCTGGAGTAAGGCACCATGATGCCCTCTATGACGCTCCCACCATCTATCACATCAAGCAGAGTACAGAAGGTTTTATTATTATAACTGAAAAAATTGGCATTATCTTCCATAACACTGTGATAATACCAAGACATAAGTGCAAAGGGTGTGAAACAATACAAATTGTTCTCCAATAAACGTACAGCAATAAGTAAAAGGGTAGGTACAGGGGGATAAAGAGGTGCCCAGAGGTATATAAAATTAGATTAAAAAACAACTAAAAGTGTAAGAAGGAGGTGGCTTACATCAATAAAGTCAACTTTTTATTGAAATTAAATTTATTATGCACTGGCAATGCATTTCATGGGTCTGAGCCCACTTCCTCAGGCCAAATAATAGTGCTAAACATAGTGAGCAGGGCTCTTCCGGGTGGCGCCGCAACCACTGACCCTATCCTCTGAGCCTCGATGACATGTAATAACATGATTGCAAATAAGAAGAGAATGCACTGCGGCACTGCAGGTGGATGAAGATTGGAAGCTGATCCAGTGTCCGGAAAGGGTAAAAATAAAACCTCTCCCTGCGCCGCTCAGTAGGCAGAACAACAAGTTCTGTATATTGAGGAAAAACGCGCACAATTGTCTCAAACCAGATAAGATCAGAAAAGTCTCACAATTCCAAGCACTGAGGGAATTTCCAGAGGGTCCTGTCAGACACTGTCCCAATGATCTTTATCCTTGGACAAACACTTCCACATGTAAGGGAGAAAAAACAAATATAGCGTAATCCTGCAAGTAAGCAGACTCCTCCTCAAAGAGAAAAACCGTCACCAGGATCCCTAAAGTGCCAGATACTAAAAAGACACCTCTAAACCAGTACCAGTGCCAGGACACCCCCCAAGTGCCCGCACTCACCGCACTGGCCTCCTAGATCTCCGGAGGTAGGATTGAAGGTATATGGGGTTTTTTTCCAAAGATATCTCAAATCCTTTATTGCAGCTTGCCCATCCAACTAAAACTTAAGGACAGCGGATATAGCGTAATATTGCCAATTTATTAAAAAGGTTAAAAACAGATTCACTCACAAGCCTTGCAGGGTAAACAGCGTGTATCAAAAGACAGTTAGGGTCCCCGGGAACCGCTCAGCTGCTTTAGCGTCCGATCCAAGCTTGCTCCGTCTCCCCGCCGGCACTACTTCCTGGTCCAGTCACGTGCATCAAAGCTCCGCCCTATGCATTTCGTCAATACGTTGACTCATTAGGGGCTGTTGATGCACGCGTGACTGGCTGAATTATACCAAATAAGCTCCTCCCCTCCTATGCGCGCTGCCAAAACTAAAAAAAGGAGATTAAAAAATATAAAAAGGGATTTTACATTGCAGAAACCCGTAGGATCCTCAGATCAAACCTCTGAGCGCCCCCTCACACAATAGTAGCCTAATCTAATACAGATACACATACTCCTATTCTACATCGATCCCCAATCCCCATACATATTTCAATATTGTTACTTACAATCTATCTACTTAATGCCTTAAGAACAGGCTCATAGCACATAAACCTGTCCATAAATGTATCAAATATCCTAAAGCCTAACATTATCCGTTATTAATAAAACAATTTATGTCCAGGTCTATATTAAGACCTTTAGGTGCTGCGGATTCTAAATCATGAATCCATCTGGTTTCCTTCTTGGATACCTCCCTCACTTTATTACATCCTCTCCATGATGGTATCAACTTTTCCACTCCACAGAAAAACATTTTAGTTGGGTCGGATCCATGTTTATCCTTAAAATGCAAGGATACACTATGTAACATAAATCCCTTTTTAATATTATTTATATGTTCTCCAATACGCTCCTTCAGCGATCTGGTGGTGCGGCCCACATATTGTAAGCCGCACTCACACCAGATCACGTACACAATGTAAGTAGAAGAACAATTAATATGATTACGTATTTTGAAAGTTTTACCATTTACTGTAGACACAATCTCCTTTTGTTTGACCGGCTTTGCCTCCCTACAGCACTTACAGGACCTGCAGGGAAAAAACCCCTCAGACTGCCAACCAGTTAGACCTGATGGTCTAGGGGGTGCGACACAGCTGGGGGCTAGGGCATTTTTTAGGTTCTGAGCCTTCCTATAGACAAAAGATGGTCTCGGAGGTATTGCTCCCCCCAAAACATGATCTCCCTGCAGTATACCCCAGTGTTTGTGGAAAGCTCTTTCCACCTGTCTGAATTGTGTGGAGAAGTTGGAACAGAAAGCAAAAGGGTCATATCCATCCTGGGTTCTATCCTTTGAGGAATGTATTAGGGGTGTTCTGTCTAGATTAGCCACCTCCTGTTGTATTCCCTCTAACCATGTCATATTGTAACCCTTTTCTCCAAACCTCTGTTTAAGAACCTCAGACTGGAGGATATAATCTTCAGTTTTAGAGCAATTCCTCCTAATGCGTATAAATTGTCCCTTAGGAACTCCCTTCAGCCAATTGGGGTGGTGACAACTTGTGGTCTCTATGTAGCCATTCCGGTCGGTTGGCTTAAAGTAACTTTTGGTCCCAAACCTGGTCCCTTCTCTCTCTATCACCAAGTCCAGGAAGTTAATACTTACCTGACTGCTCTCTGCAGTCACCTGAATATTAGACCTCAGTCCATTAACATCCCCTATGAATCTATTGAACCCCTCCTCATCCCCCTTCCAGAGGATGAGGAGGTCATCAATATACCTTTTCCAGAGTAATATTCCATCACCCCCTAAAGCAATGGCCTCCTCCTCCCACAGGGCCATGTACAAATTAGCTAGGGACGGAGCAAAGGCCGCCCCCATTGCGCATCCGTATACCTGTCTAAAAAATTCCCCCTTATGCCAGAAATAATTCCTGGCAAGGGCAAAATCTAATAATTCCATTAAAAAATTAATTTGTGCTGTAGGGAGTTCCGATCCACAGGAGAGAAAGTGTCTCGCAGCTTCGACCCCCCCTTCATGGGGAATGTTCGTATATAAGGAGCTTACATCTGCCGTGGCAAGAATAACATTCCCCTCAATCTCTAGGCCATCCAGGACCTGCAACACATGTTTAGTGTCTTTAAGGACCCTAGGTAGTCCAGGGATCAAAGGCTGAAGAAAATGGTCCACATACTGTCCCAGCCTATGTATTACAGAGCCTACACCACTCAAAATTGGTCGACCAGGGGGGTCGATCATAGATTTGTGGATCTTCGGTAACTGGTAGATGACTGGTACTCTGGGGGCAGAAGGGACCAAATAGTCACACTCCTGTTTACCCAAGAGGCCAGCCATCATACCTTCATCCAACAATAGGGATAGATCCCTCTTGTATTTAATGGTCAGATCCCCAGACAGTTTCTCATAGGTACTAGGATCATATACTAACCTATCCAACTCTCTAAAATATTGTTCCTTAGTTAAAATCACTGTACCACCCCCCTTATCAGCTGATCTCACTACGAGATCTTTCTCTTTTAATAATTTGTCTACAATCTCTTGATGATTTTCAGTTTGTCTCGGTCTAATCTTCCTGAGATCCATCAAAACACGATCCTTGAAGATTTCCACCGTATTTCTATTTGAAGTATCTTGAGGGTTAAAAGTTGAGGCTGTTCTGAATCTAGTTGACCCTCCCACATTATTGGCTCTACCATTTGGACCCTCCTTTTGCAAGAAATACTTTTTAATATTTAATTTACGAGCATATTTATGTACATCAATAAATGTCTGAAATTTATTCGCACTCTGTTTTGGTGCGTATTTTAAACCATGGTCTAGTAATTTTAGTTCCTTCCTATCTAGTTCTATCCCACTTAAATTAAAGATGCCTGCTCCTACCACTGCTTTCTTTTTTTGTTCCCTCCTCCCGGCTCTGCACCCCCTTCTGCTCCTCTTTTTCTTGGGCTTGGATATCGATCCCCCATATATTCCCCTTCTCCCCATTCCTCTCTCCAGAATTTGGGGCGGAACAACAAGTTCTGCCAGCTGAGGTTAAAATGGGTGAAGCATCTTCAAACAAAATATTTCATTTGAAGATGGTATCGGGTTAAGCATGAAAACATTAGAACTCTGACAGTGCAATATTTCTCACCTTCGCTGTCATCATTGCTCTGTCTGCTGTTCCTCCGAGTCCCACAGGAGGACCCCAAGCGCTGCGCTCCAAGCTGGTCATGATCTTGTTGCTGCTGCCTCCGAGCGATCTTCTTCATCTGGAGATTATGAGACTGTTAGAGGTGCACAGCATTGAGTACAGAAAATACATTAATGTATACAGTACAGTTGCAAAAAAACCACAGTTCAGTTTCGCAAAGTTCTTGCACTTTCAAGTTTCCAAATTTTTCACTACTTTTTAATATTTCTAAAATATCAGTGGAGATCCATCATTTGAAAGAAGTGGTAAATTGAATTTTTGAGTTCAGTTGATCATTTATCAAGTAAACCTAAAAAAATGAATCATTTGGTTATATCGTTTGTGACCACCATAAATGACCATGACCATGATTTTAAAGTTTAAAGGGGAACTGAAGTAAGAGGTATCCGGAGGCTGCCATATTTATTTCCTTTTAATCAATACCAGTTGCTTGGCAGCCCTGCTGGTCTATTTCTCTGCAGTAGTATCCGAATAACACCAGAAACAAGCATGCAGCTAGTCTTGTCAGATCTGACTTTAAAGTCTGTAACATCTGATCTGCTGCATGCTTGTTCAGGGGCTATGGCTAATTGTATTAGAGGCAGAGGATCAGCAGGGCTGCCAGGCAACTGGTATTGCTTAAAAGGAAATAAACATGGCAGCCTCCATATACATCTCTCTTCAGTTCCCCTCTAAGTGCACCTTTAAAGGGATACTGTAGGGGGGGTCGGGGGAAAATGAGTTGAAGTTACCCGGGGCTTCTAATGGTCCCCCACAGACATCCTGTGCCGGCGCAGCCACTCCCCAATGCTCCGCCCCCGCCTCTGGTTCACTTCTGGAATTTCAGACTCCGTCTGAAAACCACTGTGCCTGCGTTGCCGTGTCCTCACTCCCACTGATGGCACCAGGAGTGTACTGCGCAGGCCCAGTATGGTCTGTGCCTGCACCGTGCGCTCCTGGTGACACTAGGGGAAGCGAGGGCACGGCAACGCAGGTACAATGGTTTTCAGACTTTAAAGTCTGAAATCCTAGAAGTGATCCAGAGGCGGGGCTGGAGCATTGGGGAGTGGCTGCACAGGCACAGGATGCCTGCGGGGGACCATTAGAAGCCCCGGGTAACTTCAACTCATTTTCCCCCGACCCCCTACAGTATCCCTTTAAGATACTGTGGCCCCCAGGAAGACAAAAAAACTCATATGCAATTAACTTTTTACTCCTGAGTTTTCTCCTAGGAGATAATTTTTCATCTTTTGAATATAATACCATTTAAGCTCTTTGCCATTGCAAAAGAATCAAAAAGAAGGTGGCCCATATGTTATTAACTTTAATTAATCTTCCTAGGAGATCATTTTCATCTTCTCTTTAAAATAACTGTTCACCACTTTACAAGTGAAAAAGTACCCAAAAGTTGGAGAAAATGTACTATCAAAATTATTTTGAGTATTTTCTTGCTTGCTGGTCGTTTAATAGGAATTTTATGACTAGTTGTGAAAATATCACCTAGGAAAAAAGTTAATTGCATACGGGCCAGTGAAAGAGTACTATCAAAATTATTTTGAGTACTTTCTTGCTTGTTGGAGGCATTCCATCAAGGCATTTTATTGACTAAGTCCCATATGCATTTAACTTTTCCTCCTGAGTTTTCTTCTAGGTGATATTTTCCTAACTTGAATGAAACACCTTTTAAACCACTGACAAGCGAGAAAATACTCAAAATAGTTTTGCTAATTCACCTACTTTTTCAATTGCAAAGTATTCAAAAGTTATTTTTAAAAGAAGCTTTAAAATGATCTCCTAAGAGAAAACTCAGGTAAAAGAGTGAATTGCATATGGGCCAAAGAGTCATTCCTCACTCTCTAAAGTGTGTAAACAGCTTCTGATGCCCCAGCTACAAGAGGACCCTTTGTAGAGATGAACATCAAATTTTCAGTTTGCGTCTTCGAACGTGAATTTCCTAAAAATGTGCAGACTGTTCGCAGCGGCCTCCATAGACTAACTAATAGCAAATCCCCCTTATGTACTAGAAACACCAAATTTTCAGGGTGTGTGGAGGAGGACAGTGGGTACAAGAGGATTTTTTTTTTTTTCAAAAAGACCTTATAGTTTTTGAGAAAATTGATTTTAAAATTCTCATTCTGTGTGTGGGAAATGTTTCCCTGGCCGCCGACTTTAGCAGTTAATAGCAAAACCCCCTTGTACCCACTGCCCTCCTCCGCATACTCTGCAAATTTGGTATTTCTAGCACGTAGGGGGGCTTTGCTATTGATCTCTAAAGTCGGCAGCCATTGTCTTCAGTGTAAAAAGTGCGAACGCAAATTTTTTTAAATAAAAAATTTGTGTTAACCACTTGCTACCCACCTCACACTGATTGGTGTGAATGCGGCGGCTCCCCCAGGACAGCTCAACGCCTATTGACGTGAAGTCCTGGGGGGGTGTTTTGCAGGAGATTCTCGCACTCTGCTCCGTCATCAGTCTCCCAGCAGCGACTCTCCTGCGGCCAGGCCGTGCAAGCTCAGCATATGCCAACTAGCGGAATTACTGGCCCGAATTGTGGAGTATCCAGGTGGCAGAGGAGGGCAAGGGAGTGATCAGGCCAGAGGGGGCTGGAGGAAGCCGCAGATATGTATATTTTTTTTATTTCAATCATCTCAGGTTTATGTTAAAGTTATAAATGTATCCCTGCAAATTACTTGTACTTAAAGGTCATACATCTTCTAATTACAAAAAAAGTGTTCAACACCTAAGTAACTCGCATGCACTGTTTATATCACAAAGTACTTGAAGGTAGGTCACATTGTCACAATTAGTGTGCTCTCCAGGGTCACCATCAGAAACCATAAACATTCTGTAAATCTCATGCAAAGTACACCTCCAGGCAGAGCCGGGACAAGGTCCTCCAGCACCCAAGGCTAAGACACCAAAGTGCGTCCTTCCATCCCTCCCACTCCAGCCGTCATACACCGATTGCTATTAGACTAAGAGGTGCCCAGGGCCCCCAACACCTCTAACACCTTAATCTCTAGTTATCTGGCTTGCAGTCACTGCCATGTATCCCCTTTTCTTATTTCTCTCTGCTCCAAGCACAATAGGGAAATGATAGCTGAGTGAGTTGTGCGCCCCCTCCTACACTGCGCCCTGAGGCTGGAGCCTCTCTCGCCTCAGCCCAGCCCTGCCTCCAGGTAGAATTGTGGGCTTCCCATTTGGCCCATCACTGGAGTATTTGGTGTATTTTCTGTGGCCTCCCAGTCCCAATGGTGACCCTGGTGAGTTCCTTTGTGAGCCTCCACTACCGGTATAGGAGTCTCTACAGAACACTTTGTAGCTCTACCTTGGCTCTCTGGTTCTGGAACCAAACCTGAACAACACGAACGGTCAGACCTGTTTCTGCTGCTAGTGTCTCCCTCACCTGCAAAAAAAGAAAATATGTGTCACTTACCACTGATAGATACATTAGTGTGCTGATGCATAAAACCTAGAAACTAGAAAGCTATTTATCTGAAAACTTCTGTAAAATGGAAGCTATGCTTTTAAATCAATTTGTATATAAAGAGGGTTCTAACTTGGGAAAGGTGAGCAGGAAAAGATCAGAAAACCTGTTTAGCTTCGCATGACATTGAGTGGTCCAAAACTAAAGAGAATAGCAGTTTCATGGTTTCTTGATCAGACTTCTGCTAAACCTGATCATGAGTGAGTGGTGAATGGTGGTAAATCAATCATTTGGTAGATTGGGTGACTGTCGAATAGCTGATAGATGCCTCTACTCGATCCTAAAGCTTCCACTGAAATACTGCATTACCGCAACTCAGGTTTTTTTTATCCCAATCACAGAGCTTGGAAGCATTGGACTAATCAGAGGATGCAGGGTCAACTCAGAAGTATTTGGCCAATCAGGGAATGCAATGAATTACCAAAAAAAGACTCCTCGGAACACGGAAAACGGAAATCTGCATAATCGGCATTGGCGGAAGTCGGAACTTCAACGGAATCTGAGATCAGCATTTCCGACCTTTCCTACTGGGAAGCAGCAAGTTGTAAGTTCCAATAAACCCTAATTGGTGTTAAATGATAGATTTAGGTAATTCTAATAACTGTGTTCTCTAGACAAAGGGGACTCAAGTAAAAATGTACTGCTGAACCTGCAGCCCAAGTGCAGAGGCGTAGCTAAGGTTTTCAGCGCCCTGGGACAAAAACTATTAATGCGCCCCCTAAGGTGAAGGGGTGTGGCCAAATGTGGGCGTGGTTATGGGTGGAGCCAAATGTACATGGAGGTTAGCAGGCTCACGCTCACCCACCCTCCCTCAGTATGTACCTTCCAGCATGTTCCAAGACAAATTCAGTAATCATGAGCCCCCCCCCATCAAGACAAATTCCGCAATCATGAGCAAACATGAGGCCCCCAACATGACCAACTCCGCAATCATGAGGCCCCCAACAAGACAAATTTAGCAATCATGAGGTCCCCAACAAGACAAATTCAGCAATCATAAGGCCCCTAACAAGACAAATTCAGCAATCTTGAGGCCCCCAACAAATCATGAGGCCCCCAACAAGACAAATTCAGTAACCATGAGGCCCCCAACAAGACAAATTCAGCCGTCATGAGGCACATAAATAGACAGCATTTCACATAAATAGGCAGAATGCCCCCTTAATATGGTAGACACCTCTCACCTGGCAGCAGTTCCCCAAAATACACTCAATCTGACACCAATGGTTCCCCAAAAATAGGTAGCCCCAGGTCTATAGGTGTCCCCAGAATAGGTGGCCAGCAGTATAGATGTCCCCAGAACAGGTAGCCAGGGGTAGAGATGTCCACAGAACAGGTAGCCAGGGGTATATGTGCCCAGTATAGGTAGGCAGGGGTATGTGTCCCCAGTATATGTAGCCAGAGGTATATGTGCCCAGTATATGTAGCCAGGGGTATAATATGTGCCCAGTATATATAGTCAGGGGTATATGTGCCCAGTATATATAGCCAGGGGTATATGTGCCCAGTATATGTAGTCAGGGTTATATGTGCCCAGTATATGTAGCCAGGGGTATAATATGTGCCCAGTATATATAGTCAGGGGTATATGTGCCCAGTATATGTAGCCAGGGGTATATATGCCCAGTATATGTAGCCAGGGGTATATGTGCCCAGTATATGTAGCCAGGGGTATATATGCCCAGTATATGTAGCCAGGGGTATAATATGTGCCCAGTATATATAGTCAGGGGTATATGTACCCAGTATAAATAGTCAGGGGTATATGTGCCCAGTATATATACCCAGGGATATATGTGCCCAGTATATGTAGCCAAGGGTATATGTGCCCAGTATATGTAGCCAGGGGTATAATATGTGCCCAGTATATATAGTCAGGGGTATACGTTCCCAGTATGTATAGTCAGGGGTATATGTGCCCAGTATATGTAGCCAGGGGTATATGTGCCCAGTATATGTAGCCAGGGGTATATGTGCCCAGTATAGGTAGGCAGGGGTATGTGTCCCCAGTATAGGTAGGCAGGGGTATATGTGCCCAGTATATGTAGCCAGGGGTATAATATGTGCCCAGTATATATAGTCAGGGGTATATGTGCCCAGTATATATAGCCAGGGGTATATGTGCCCAGTATATGTAGTCAGGGTTATATGTGCCCAGTATATGTAGTCAGGGTTATATGTGCCCAGTATATGTAGTCAGGGTTATATGTGCCCAGTATATGTAGCCAGGGGTATAATATGTGCCCAGTATATTTAGTCAGGGGTATATGTGCCCAGTATATGTAGCCAGGGGTATATGTGCCCAGTATATGTAGCCAGGGGTATATGTGCCCAGTATATGTAGCCAGGGGTATATATGCCCAGTATATGTAGCCAGGGGTATATGTGCCCAGTATATGTAGCCAGGGGTATAATATGTGCCCAGTATATATAGTCAGGGGTATATGTACCCAGTATAAATAGTCAGGGGTATATGTGCCCAGTATATGTAGCCAGGGGTATATGTGTCCAGTACATGTAGCCAGGGGTATATGTGCCCAGTATATGTAGCCAGGGGTATAATATGTGCCCAGTATATATAGTCAGGGGTATATGTGCCCAGTATATATAGTCAGAGGTATATGTGCCCAGTATATGTAGCCAGGGGTATATGCACCCAGTATATGTAGTTAGGGGTATATCTGCCCAGTATATGTAGTTAGGGGTATATGTGCCCAATATATGTAGGGAGGGGTATATGTGCCCAGAGTAGGTAGCCAGGGGTATATGTGCCCAGTATATGTAGTTAGGGGTATATGTGCCCAGTATATGTAGTTAGGGGTATATGTGCCCAATATATGTAGGCAGGGGTATAGGTGCCCAGAGTAGGTAGCCAGGTGTCCCCCTCCCCAGCAGGAGGGGAGCAGCGCAGAGAAGAGGGAGAGCTGTGAGCAGAGCAGCGGTAAGAAAGGGGGGCAATCTCCCCCCTCCTTCTCTCACCTTAGGTGCTCTCCCTCCCTCGTTCTCCCCTCCATTACTGTCCGGGTGGCTGGCAGCGGCGGGCGGAACTTACCTCCGTCTCATTGCAGCGCCGGATGGATCTGCCGCTGCTCTGGTCTGGTCCAGAGCAGCGGCTGCGGGACCCGAACTTCCGGCCGGCGTTGGAGCGAGACGGAGGTGAGTTCCGCCCGCCGCTGCCAGCCACGAGCCACCCGGACAGTAATGGAGGGGAGAGCGAGGAAGGGAGAGCGCCTAAGGTGAGGGAAGGAGGGGGGTGATTGCCCCCCTTCCCCGCCGTCCGCACAGCTCTCCCTCTTCTCTGCGCTGCTCCCCTCCCCCCCCCCCAATAGAAAATAAAAAAAACAGCAGCTCAGCTAGGCGGAGGGTGCCCTTGGGGACCCGGCACCCCGGGGCACTTGTCCTAACCCGACCCCCCCTAGCTCCGCGCCTGCCCAAGTGTCCGAGTAAATGGGGGTTATTTCCGTAATAGGGCTGTTTTTGGTAAATATCCATTGCAGCATTGTTATCTAGTGCCTTAGATTGAATGATCCATAAATGCTTCATTAGAACTTGCTACATAATAATAAGTTCACTGCTTGTATGAACAATCTTTTCAGTGATATGTTTGTATCGTCATATGAGAAGCAGTAGAGTGTTGTACCCTGTTAGCCATCAGTAAAAGCAAGATGTTTTGAATCAGGATGATACAATTTATTGGCTAACTTAGCAGGGGTGTACCTAGGAATCACTGGGCCCACCTGCAAAACTTTGAATGGGGCCCCTTCCCCCACCCTTTGCTTTCTGCACAGGTGCACTGAGAACCAGTGTTATTCAACTGGTTAGTGCACACTTGGATGTGTTTTCCCCATGCAGATAAAAGCAGACAGCAGTGAAGCACTGCAGGCATTTTATCTATCAGTTACATTAGCTTCTGTGATAAAACATGAATGTTTTCACACATACAGACACACATGGTGTGCAGAAAATACATACAGAAAACCGACAGATGAGTGTGCTCCCAGCCTCAGCTTATTACACTCACTCTGTCCATCTCTGATGGAGCAGAACTGGCTCTGCAGACTCTTCCAGCATCATTTCAGCACACAGCACTTGGGGAGGGGTAGGGAGGTTGGGGGCTGGGCATTGTACACAAGAGCCTGCTGCACACTGAATAGGGACTTTCTACAAATCTGTCTACAAAATGTTGTATGATTCCTTATCAGTGGCTGAACAGATGCAGTCATTAGAACAATTTATAATAATCTGAACATTTGTATAGCGCATTTCTCCTGTCGGACTCAAAGCGCTCAAGAGCTGCGTTCGCTGGGACGCGCTCAAGAGGCCACCCTGCAGTGTTAGAGAGTCTTGCCTTGAACTCCTTACTGAATAGGTACTGACCTAAATAAGGAAATAAGGAGACATTGCAGCCACACAAAGGGGACATAGCAGCACAGAAATGAGGGGACATTGCAGCCACACAAAGGGGACATAGCAGCACAGAAATGAGGGGACATTGCAGCCACACAAAGGGGACATAGCAGCACAGAAATGAGGGGACATTGCAGCCACACTGAGGGGACATTGCAGCCACACAAAGGGGACATTGCAGCCACACAAAGGGGACATTGCAGCCACACAAAGGGGACATTGCAGCCACACAAAGGGGACATTGCAGCCACACAAAGGGGACATTGCAGCCACACAAAGGGGACATAGCAGCACAGAAATGAAGGGACATTGCAGCCACACAAAGGGGACATTGCAGCCACACAAAGGGGAAATTGCAGCCACACCAAGGGGGCATTGCAGCCACACAAAGGGGCATTGCAGCCACACAAAGGGGACATAGCAGCACAGAAATGAAGGGACATTGCAGCCACACAAAGGGGACATTGCAGCCACACAAAGGGGGCATTGCAGCCACATAAAGGGGACATAGCAGCACAGAAATGAAGGGACATTGCAGCCACACAAAGGGGGCATTGCAGCCACATAAAGGGGACATAGCAGCACAGAAATGAAGGGACATTGCAGCCACACAAAGGGGACATTGCAGCCACACAAAGGGGGCATTGCAGCACAGACATGGATCCCATTTTTATACAGGGAATATATATATATATATATATATATATATATATATATATATATATATATATATATATATAATATCTCGCTTGCAAATAAACCCACAGGGGTTCCCCGAGATTGTAAAATTTTCAGAAGGTTTCCTCTGGATAAAAACGGTTGAGAACGGCTGGTTTCATTGTTCAGTATATTCATCATGACGTCTACCTTTCTGCATGGCTTGGAAGACACCTCAAATGATGCTTTGAATGCCCTTCTCTGCTGTGTCGTTAGGATGGTCCTCGGCCTTTTTGAACGTTTTGGGTCTTTTGCTTCATCGACTCCTTTACTGAGGGGGTGACATCCATCTTCATCTTCACTTTTAACTGAAAGTAAATTATAGTCCATTGTCATTTGTAACTAATTTTTTATATAAACTTTGTCAATTTTGCTGTACAACAATAATGCAAAAGAAAAAAAAAAACAACCACATGCAATCATTGGCCAGCTACATTTTTCTCATTTTCTTGCTCTGGATTAGAGGCTACAGCTTACTGCGTTGCTAGGCAGTTTCATTCAGCCAACCTTTTTTGTGGAAGGTGTGCATTGTGCCTGTTTACCTGAGGCTGAGTAGAAAGCATCCAGAACGACAGCTACTTTAAGTGGGATAAAACTCTCACATAACATTCAATAAAAATGTGTTTTCCTACTTTTTATTACCCATACAGTTATCATATTTACCTTTTATGCACACGTATTATTGTTTGTCTACAAATTACAAATTCCCAAAGTACAGTTTATCTGCTCTGAAAGCTGCCATAACATTTTATTGCACATCTGCTGTATTTATATATTAAAATCTATCTAGTGATCACTTCTCAGCTCTTTCTGCTTCTCAGCTCAGTACAGCTCAGTTTGGCCAGTTTGCTAATGTTTACTGAATGTATCTGACAAAGAAATGTAAACAAAACATAATGTTATCACCTCTTTGGCCAGAAGCTGCCCACTGAAGCAAGGAGCTTTCCACCGAAGAACAAAGTGCTGTGTTTAACTGTTTGAATGCTGTTCTGCTACAAACATTTTTGCATTAGTAGATTTTATGTTGTAAATAATTTTTTTAGAACAAAGAGGAAATTCTGAGTATCATATCACTTTAAAGGTATCATTGAACCTTGTTAAGTAGCACTTTACAGGAATGAACACTTTATGTTTCAGTCGGCTTCTCTGCCAGAGTACCCATAACAGGGTAACCCACAAGGCATCTTAAAGGGTACCTGAGATGAAGGAAAATAAGAAATGTATATATACCTGGGGCTTCCTCCAGCCCCCTTCAGGCTGCTCGGTCCCTCACTGTCCTCCTCCACCGCCTGGATCAACATTTTAGAAGGCTCTATTACTGCCACACACTGCAAAAAGATCTTTTAATCATTTTCACCCAGAAAGCTATTAAAAAAATGTATGGAACCGCCTCTGCACTACAGGGCTGACTTAGATGGGGGAAATTGGCCAGGGCTCTATCGATTGGCTGTGAATCTACCGCAACCAACCACTCCCTTTCAAGTAAGATCTTACTATCCAAGGCAATAGATAGTTTGGATTTTGGCTGTGCATGCTGCTCCCGTGTCCTCTCTCCATCCCAGCTGGCAGCCTGTACTCCGTGACCTGGCAGCATATACCTTACATGACCACATACATGAGGTCACTGGGTAAGGCACCCCAGCGGAGTTGCAGGAGGAGCGTGCTAGTGGTCAGGTGAGTATGTGAACCGCTGCAAACACTCTGCATGGGCCCAGGGAGATCTCTGGCAGATTCAATCACAGTGATAAAATCTGCTGGTGAAAATCGACAAGATACTTGTGATTCCTTTAAACCTCTAATACATACATGTCAAACTTCAGCCCGTGGGCCAAATTTGGCCCTTAGAGTCATTAAATTTGGCCCTCAAGTGGTTTCCCAACTTTGCATAATGTTTGGCCCACTCTAGACCATCAGGGAAGCTATAATGGGGGTGAAGCTCTAGAACACCAGGGAAGCCATAAGGGGGAGGTAAGCACTAAACACTAGGGAACTGTATAGGGGAGAGTGGGGTCCACTAGACACCAGGGACCTGTGTATGGGAGGGAGGACCACTAGACACCAGGGAATTATATAGGGGAGGGTGGGGGCCTCTAGACTCCTGGGAGCTGTATAGGGGAAGAAGGACCACTAGGCACTAGGAAACTATATAGGAGTTAGAGAGGGGCCATTAGACACCAAGGAACCTTATAAGGGAGGAAGGTGGCCAGTAGACATTGAGGTTGGCCCTTGACTAGGTTCCAGTGTACAATTTCTGCCCACTTTGTATTTGAGTTTGATACCCCTGCTTTAATATGAGGACTAATATTTGTGGAATTTACCTGATCCGGCTGGTGTCAGATTAAATGCACTGAGCATCTCTTTTTCCCTCTCATAGTCGCTACGACATAAGAGCTGTCCTTCCTTCAAGACAAACTCGTCCCCTCGCTCCAGCCTCCGCTCGCACTCGCAGCAGTAGAAGCATGCCACGTGGTACACATTGCTGAGAACACGCATGATCAGCTCCGATGGCAGCACTGTTTTCAGGCAGCTGTTACACTTAGTGGAAAATAGCCTGCAGGAATAATAGCCATAAAAATCATCATTAAAGAGGATCCAAACTCTTGCACAGCACACAATGAAAACATTAAGTTGCTAGGAAGTTTACTGCTATGTGTTCAGCATGTATTTAGGGAGATCAGCCTGTCTAATTAGCTCATATCAGCAGCTGTGAATCAGAGCTGTGTGCATCGGTTGTCTACTAACAAGTAAATGCTGAGACTTAACCCTTTGTGTGTTCCCACAAATGTACAGGAAGGTAAAACTTCAGGGTTATTTCTAGGATTTCCATACATTTTAATGAAGATTATTTTTTACCCTGAAGGTTATTATGCTGTGGCTAATCTTTAGAGCAGAGAGGAAGTTCTAACTTTAGTTCCACTTTAAGGCTGAAACATTCTTCCCAAAAGCTCACAACTGAAAGCTGGAACCTCTGAGGCCAAAGATTGTGTAACCTTGCATACACAATTTGCATAATCCTGCATCAACCCTGAATTATATGCATCTCACTGACAATCCCTGGAGATTATTATTAAGCATGCCACCCAAAGTAGAGTTAAATTTAACTCTCAATAGGGCAATGTCCCAAGCCATATAATTCACAGTAATTCCTGATACCCAGATAATGATTTGGGTATCAGGAATTACAGGTAGTCCCCGATTTACGAACGACCCGCCGATACGAACGGCATGGATTCAGTGTTTCCATGGGAACAAGGAAAAAAATTTTTTTACAAATTGGACTTGTAGTTTTTGAGAAAATCGATTTAAAAAAAAATAAAAGACAAAATGGCTTTTAAACTTGTATAAGCAGGCACAGAGGGCAGAAGTGACACAGAGGGGGGCACTGTAGGTACAGGGGGGCACAGAGGAGATACAGGGGACAGAGATGGCACATTGTTCCGACTTAAGAACAGATTCAGGTTGAGAACGAACCTACAGTCCCTATCTCGTTCGTTAATCGGGGACTACCTGTACTTTGAATAATTTGATCCAGGTCACTGTCCTTTTGGGGGTTAAATTAATCTGTTTTATAGAGGGTCAAGAGGAACCAAAAAAAGAACTCTGCTGAAAATAAGTTGTTCCAAGTATGCGTACCCTGTACTCTTATATAATTTAAAATTTGGTGGAAACTACTGTTTTTATATTTATAATTTGGACAAACTAATGAATTTGTTTTGCTACCTATTGGATTACAATAGTTGGAACACTTGAAGGACGCTCATATTTCAACCCATTTATCTTCCTAACTATATAACATAGTAATGTAAGTGAGGGCCCTTTTCAACACAATTTCTTCCCAATTTGTACTACTAATACGATTGTGCTGCAATCCG
Source organism: Hyperolius riggenbachi (assembly GCF_040937935.1). Lineage (NCBI taxonomy): Eukaryota > Metazoa > Chordata > Amphibia > Anura > Hyperoliidae > Hyperolius > Hyperolius riggenbachi. The sequence continues at coordinate 82,084,642 of NC_090648.1, read as the reverse complement.
TCAGGTGTACGGCACAATTGCAGTGCGTTCACATATGTGATGTGAATCGGAAAAAATATAACAGCAGGAAAATATTTTCAGTTTGTGAATTGCGGGAAAATCACACAGCAGTGTAATTGCTATGCGATTTTCCTGCACACCTATACAAAGAATAGGAGCTCAATCACACGGAAAATGCAGCAGGAGAAAATCGCAGCGCAAACAAATAACACCAATGGAAATCCTCTTTGCAGTTTCCCTCAGTTTCACTGTACCTAGCATTTTAAGATTCGCAAAACTCTAGTAGTGGAAAAGGGCCCTGACCTAGTAACTATGGCATACTGTACCGTGTCTGGTGGACTAGTGGAGCAGTACTTTAAAGAGGAAATTTAGTGAAAAGGGAAAAAAATAGATCAATTCATTGCAAAGTGAGAAGTAACAAAATAGAAGAGAGATCAAGACATTATTGATATGCGCCATGTAAATTGTTCATATTGTTTGATCCACAATCAGCCTGTACATCATCATCTTTACTACTGGCAGACATGAAAAAAACAGCACCAACTGCTATTATCTATAACCACACAAACCACACACACTAACAATGCAATGGGCTAAAAGGTTGTTGTTTTTTTATAGATATACATATGCACAGAGGGAGATACTGTTTGCTTGGCAGTTGCAAACAGCTGTTATTTCCCACAATGCAACAAGGTTCACAGACAGGAAACTGTCAATACCTAGGTCCTAACATCACACTATGGGAGGGGTTTCATCACAATATCAGCCATATAGACCCCCCTGATGATCTATTTGGGAAGAAGTAAAGATTTCTGATGGGGAAGGGGTTATCAGCTACTGATTGGGATGAAGTTCAACCGTTGGTTACAAGTTCTTCTTAAAAATACAATAAGACTTCATCTTAGGTACTTGTAGTGCATATCTGGGTTCCCACTGTAATCAGACAACTGTGCAGCCCCCATCTGATAAACATCATGTCAGCCCACATTACAGCAGGAGGCCTCTGCAGCGGCTGCAGCGTCACAAGCGCCTGACTAGCCTCTCTTTTTAATATAGCTGGAATCCAGTTAAGGCGATGTAATAATGTCTGGATTACCAAAGCCTGCACATAATAAATCTCTGCTGTGTAACCCTGTATCAACAGGAGAGCGCAATGACATTATTGCTGGATTAAACACTAACAGGGATCTGACAGCAATATCTTCACCATGTGTACATGTATCTGTGTATATCGTCTGAGAAAAAATGATTAAAAAAATAGCCATCCTCTCTTTATCGCTAGCTAAATAAAACAAAAACAAAACAAACAAAGGTATGTGCTCCTGCTATGATAGCTAAATTCCATGTTTTATAAAATAGCGAAAGCTTTGTGTACAAAGCTGGAATCAGTCATAGACCCCATCCATGTTTATAGCTCTTAATCAAGTACAGGTAGTCCCCGGTTAACGAACGAGATAGGGACTGTAGGTTTGTTCTTAACCTGAATCTGAATACAGTCCCTATCTCGTTCCTTTAGATTGTAAGCTCGCAAGGGCAGGGCTCTCACCCTTTTGTGTTATGGAATGTTATTAATTTAATTGCTTGCACTCTGTTAGACATTTATACATTTTAGTCATCATGTTAAATCAAATTGTAGTGCTGTTGTATCTTGTATCAGTGTTCATATTTGATGTATATCATTGTCTGTATCATTATGTATCCCTTGTTTGTTATCTTACATTGTACAGCGCCATGGAATATGTTGGCGCTTTATAAATAAAAAATAATAATAATTGTTCTTAAGTCAGAACAATGTGCTATCTCTGTCCCCTGTACCTCCTCTGTGCCCCCCTGTGCCTCCAGTGCCCCCCTCTGTGTCACCTCTGCCCTCTGTACCTGATTATACAAGTTTAAAAGCCATTTTTTTCTTTGAATTGTTTAAAATAGATTTTCTCAAAAACTACAAGTCCAATTTAAAAAAAAATACATTTGGCTTGTTCCCATGGAAACACTGAATCCATGCCATTCGTATCAGCGATTAGTTCGTAAGTTGGGGACTACCTGTAGTCCAATTTTGGCAAGCATTTTCTAGGATTGCTACTATGGCCTAGGTTCTCAACATGTGATACAGGTACCCCGGAGGGCACTTCTGATCAGAGATGGACAAGGCTGTAATGGGGCACTAGGCAAGGTGGAAGAGTTGCCACCCTCTTGTGTTTCTTTTGGTAAGATGAAGTAGAGAGAGAGGTCAGAGAAGGTGGTAGGTGGGCCCCTCACACCCACTAGGCCCCAGGCACCTTCCTAGGTTGCCTGGTGGATGATCCTGCTCTGCTTCTGACGGTTCCAGGGGGTATTCCGGCCTTGATATACCGGTAGTTAAGAGTTTTAGAAACGGATAACTCTTATATAAACAACAACACCAAATTAGTATTGTAGCTAACAACAATAGTAATTGCTTGGAAATTGTTTAGAAAACTGCCATTAAATATATCTTTGTCATGAGGTATCTGAGATAATCTTTAGCATCCCGGGGATACTTGGTGAGCACAGGCTTTTATAAGGGGTACATACCAATAACATGTTGAGAAACACTGTGCGAGGGAATTACATACTTACTACTGTACATATTTACTTAGATTTTCCATCCTGTCCGATTGATACTTTTTTAAAATACTTTTTGGGCCACAATCAGAACATTTGGCCAATCAAATCAAACATTTAAAGGAATGTATTCACATCTGATTCGAGCAAAGTGATTGAATATGCAGGGAGTTGAATGGGAAAATTGATGTGTGTATGGGCACCTTTACAAGTCAAGCCAATCTTTAAATAGGTCCCATCCCGCTCAGCCAGACCAGGAGTATCAAGCCAAAGGCCGCAGGTCTTCACAAGTTAGCAGGGCAGTTTCTGTAGATCAGTGTTTCTCAACATTTTATTGGAATGTACCCCTTTTAAAACCCTGTACTCACCAAGTACCCCCTGACATAGTAAACATTATTTCAAGTACCCCTTGACCAATATATATTTAAACATAGTACATGATATTAGGTTCTAAACAATTTCTAAGCATTTACAATTGCTTTTAAATTAGCTAAAACACTAATTTGGTGTTTAAATAGAATTTATCATTTTCTAAATCTAAATTTGTTATTCTTGGCTAAGTTTTTCAAGCCTGTGTACCACCTGGAACCATCAGAAGTACCTCTTGGGGTACGTGTACCACACATTGAGAATCTAGGCTGTAGATGATAAATCATGGTTTCTAGTATGCTTCTTATGCTTGTCTCAATTGTATATCTCCCATGTTAGCAGGGCCGGATTTGTACTTCTTACCGCCCAAGACCGACTATTACCAGCCGCGCCAACCGAAACCGTATCCTACCACCTCTCTCCACACTCACCCAAACTTTAGGCCGATGGTATCCACTATTGCGGCTAGTGCCGAGGTCTCCATGGCAACGTGAAGTGAATCAATTACGTCACACGGGGGAACTGGTCAATCAAGCGATCTACAGGTGATGGGCGTGCTGGGAGCCTTCCACCACACACACATAGTCAAAAGTGGCTCACAATTGGACATTGGGTGGGGTCAGCAACACGTAAAAGTGAGTCCTGTACCCACTGCTGTCTCCAGGGTAACAGCGCTGGCCAATTAATAATTAAGAAATGGGTACTGTGAGACGCTGCCTTCTGTATTCTGTACTATTTGCTGGTGCTGCCCCTGGTCCTTTCATCCCCCACACCAAGTACGTGAGAACCGGCCTTCTGTAACTGCCTGCAGCTGCTGCTATGTCATTGGACAAGGTCTGGCTTTTTGCTAGTCACACACTGTTCACAAACGTTTGGTTAACGGACTGCAGCTGCCTGTAACACAGCACAGGCAGATGCCAGCTGGTACTAATAGTGCAGTTATCCTGACCACTTTCATTTGTTTGGACACTTGCAAATAATGCCAACTGTCTGCAGGCTGCCCCTTGTTTATCTGGTGCCCTAGGCCATGGCCTATGTGGCCTTGCCAGAAATCCGGCCATGCATGTTAGTCAATGGTATGTGTGTCGTATGTACTATCGTCCATGCCATGTGAACCACATATAATTCCGGGTACGACAATCTTAGTAATTGGCGAATAAAGGTTATTCCGATTCTGAACTTTATCTCCAGTATCAAGCCAAAGAAGGAATCCGGCTGCACTAGTGGTGAAGTAAAAGTCCAATCTTTATTGAAGCACTAGTGACCTAAGCCCAAACAGAACCAAATGGACCACAATCGTGACACATCTGTCGATCCAGAAAAAAAATGCTCCATCCCCAAACTTGTGGACAACAAATTCACCACGGAACGAAGGGTCATAAATCAAAAACTGATGCCCAATAAAAACCAAACTGTGTTATGGAAATCAAAATGCATTGTGTATTTTTCGGCAACCTTGCGTTACAATTTTCCGAGGTGAATTACAGAGCATGGATGGGGACCTCAGACAGTGCGGTCTACGTCTTTTTGATGCACCCGTGATCCTGTCACATGGTATTGCCGCAAAACGCTGAAAAAAATGCGAGTGTGGGGAAGTGGCCTTACTGTGGAGAAAACACAGGCTCATCATTTTGACGCAGCATTACAAAACGCAAAGTCTAATGTATAAACATAGTGATTACCATCTCTAAAAAAAATTCTACGTAGTTGTTTCAGCTGGGATTATAATACTGACTGTTTTTTGTTTCTGTTGTCGTTTTTTTTTTATATAGCAGAATAGAAAATACTTCCATGTTTTGCCAACCAGTAATTCAGATTACAGTAATATTTATATGCAGTACCCTGTACAACTTCCTACTGGTTCTAAAAATTATTAAAAACATACTGTAATATTAAGTGCTGATGTAAGGGTGCTGGGTGCAGCGATGAGCAATCTAATTTGGATGTGAGGTAGCGTCTCAGGGTTTTTCTTTTTTTTACTTGACAGAAGCAGCTGCAGCAGCCATGTGGTCTCTGCTACACATTCACAGCTCAGAAGAGTTGTCAGCTAGGAATAAAACTGTTTCCGCCCGGTCTCGAACCGGGGACCTTTCGCGTGTTAGGCGAACGTGATAACCACTACACTACGGAAACTCCTGATGAAGCTGCAGTAAGGCATTACTCTACTCATGTGTTCCCTTAGTGGTTGTGACTATTTAATGTTTTTTGTTTTAAATATTTTGTCTGTGCAAATCCATAATATTAAAAATTCCATTGTGTTTGGTTACCGCGCTATGTTTGTGCCCATTATATGCCTCCAATATAAGTGTGAGCCATGGTGCTTAGATTCGGTGCACTTGGCAAGACTTGGTTAGTGGCGGCACAGTGGTATTACATTTGGGAAGCAACGGCACAATGGTAATATGATTATAAAACAGACATCTTTTTTATCAGTAAGTAAGGAAGTAAAATAGTAAGGGAAGTGTTAGGTGTAGGGGTAGGAAGGTTAGTGTTAGAATTTGCGGAAGTGAGGGTAATGTTGGCGTATAGGGAGTACAAGGGATAGTGTTAGGTGTAGGGTAGGAAGGTTAGTGTTTGGTGTATCGGTAGTAGTAGGCATACAAGGATAAGTGTTCGGTTTAGCGGGGGTTGGAGGGTTAGTGTGAGAAAAGGGATTAGGATGAAAATATAAAATTACAGATATTAATATTATCCTATACAGGTAGTGCCCGACTTACAAACGCCCGACTTACCAACGACCCACCGATACGAACGGCATAGATTCTGTGTTTCCATGGGAACAAGCCAATTTTTTTTTTCAAATTGGACTTGTAGTTCTTAAGAAAATCGATTTTGAAAAAATTCAAAGAAAAAATGGCTTTTAAACTTGTATAAGCAGGTACAGAGGGCAGAGGTGACACAGAGGGGGACACTGGAGGCACAGAGGAGGTACAGGGGACAGAGATGGCACAGTGTTCTGACTTAACAACAGATTCAGGATAAGAACGAACCTACAGTCCGTATCTCGTTCGTTAACCGGGGACTACCTGTACTTGCGCCAAACTCATTAGCGTTTATAGTAATTATACGCCACCCAGTCCCTCTACAACAACCCATAGAAACCGTTATGATTGGTTAGTGCTGCATTTGTGCCACAGAAATCATTTTTCTATCTTTTAATTTTGGAGATATTAAAGATTTCTGTAGAGATCAAAATTTAATTTAGGGTTAAGATGAACTAGAAATCTTTAATATCTTCTAAAAGAAATACAATTATTGAGGTATCCCACTTAGTTCTAAGCTTTAGCCTGACCCTCTATTATTACCATCAGGATTATCACTGATATTATGATCAGGATCTCCTCCTATTTACTTGTTTCCTGCCAAAAATGCTTAGCTTTACTTCTAGTTGCTACTTTGCAGTATGTTTACTTAGGCTAAAATATTTATATGTCCACTTAACTGGTTTCATACTCAACCTATTGTGTTCTTTGGATCAGTTCATTTACTCTCCATGGCCTTAGATGTTTGCCTCAGATTCACCTCTGACATACCCTCCCTGCTATTATATGATATGAATCATTTTTCTGAATTTTTCTTTCTCTTCTCTTTCACCCTTTAGCAGCCAATTTATTTAGAGGCTTGCAGGTGCGCCATGCCAATTTATTTTAGCCCATTTTTTAATTTCTTATTTGTTACATTTGCTTGCTACTAAGTAGTACTGCTGTAACGTGTATTTATGTGCACTTGTCACTAGGGGGCAGTGTGAGACAATAACAGAGGACTTTTGCTATCAGTTTCTATATTTTCTGCTAGCAGCGAGAGATCAAAGCATTCCAAGAATTTACAGCACAACGAGTGCTGCAGACTGAGGTCAAAAGCAGTGCACTTATCTCAAACTAGATTACTCTATTGAAACTGCTAATGGGTTATGATTGCCCTGTGCATTTAGATCGACATCTTACATTTTATTGGGAAACGACCCACATTTGCCCCCTTTATGATATCTCAAGCCTAGCCCTGTAATTTATCCTATCCTACTGTTACTATTTGCATTATGTTAATTAGTATTTTTACTATGATTGTTCTTTCACATGGAACGCTAACTGTATTTTGAACGAGCTCTGCAAAGTTTATTTTTGTGTTATACGTAACATGTCACTCTCAATAAAAATGTATTACAAAACTATAAGAGATAGAACAGTGATTTCCATGACACAAATATGGCACTAACCAACAACACTGAGGGAGGTTCCGAGGAAGATAAAAATAAAAAATCCACTTACCTGGGGCTTCCTCCAGCCCCTGGCAGCCATCCGGTGCCCTCGTCTTATCAGAGACCGCAGTCTTTCTTCAAAAAAAAAAAAGTTCCCTGTCCTCTTTCTAGTTCCTGGAAGCATAATTGTATGCTTCCAGGACTTTTTTGACTGTGGCCATCTTGTGGCCAAATAGTAAACTGCACCCACATGCATTTTTTTAATTAAATACTTACATTACATTACATTTAAAATTAGCTGTTTACCTCCCACACAAAAAATTACACAAATACATTTTTTTATTAAAAAAAAAAATACAATAAAAAAAAACCCAACATAAATATTTACCTAAGGTTCTGAACTTTTTAAATGTGCATGTCAAGAGAGTATATTATTATATTTTTTTAAATTATAAACTTGTAAATAGTGATGGACGCAAATTTAAAAAAATGCACCTTTATTTCCAAACAAAATATCGGCGCCATAAATTGTGATAGGGACATAATTTAAACGGTGTAATAACCGGGACAAATGGGCAAATAAAATACATGGGTTTTAATTGCAGTAGCATGTATTAATTTCAAACTATAATGGCCAAAATCTGAGAAATAATGATTTTTTTCCATTTCTTTCTTAATCTTCCTGTTAAAATGGATTTAGAAAAAAAAATTCTTAGCAAAATGTACCACCCAAAGAAAGCCTAATTAGCAGTGGAAAAAAAACAAGATATAGATCAATTAATTGTGATAATTAGTGATAACGTTATTGGCGAATGAATGGGAGGTGAAAGTTGCTCGGATGCATAAGGTGAACAACACTGTAGGCTAAAGTGGTTAAAGAGAAGAGGAAAGCTGCAAGCCTTCATAAGTTCAAGCAATTTGCACTTCCTTCTCCCCTACTCATTTTCCCCTTAGTGTCTTTTCCCTTCTGAAAGGGTTAATCACCCAGACCTCTCTCCAGGCTTCCACAGCACTGTCTGCGATGTGGGACCTTTCTGCTCCATTCTATTCCGAGCACCAGCCTCACCTCCTCTTTGGCTGGGTGTTTGAGTAAGTGTCTTCCCTGCAATTTTTATGAGATCTGTGACTCTGAGGCATCAGGTAATCTGATCAGACATTTGATTACATTTCGCAGCCTTGTCTTCTTTATTAAAATCTCCCAGAATCCTTGGCGGTCCGTCTTATTGCTGCTCGATGCTAATAAAAGTCTCTCCCCCTGGGACATGCAATAAATGAAAGAGGCTCAGCTACCAAAACATACCACTCTGTTGCCTCTATATGTATTCAGTGTTTCCTGAACGCCGCTGTAATTGTCATTTGCCAGTATATGAGCCTGTACATTACTGCGCTCCTTTATCTGGAGAGATTCCACTATATAAAACACCCGTAGTGATAGCATTTGTAGTAGGTTATATAATAAAACTATAGATGATTTCTGAATCTAAAAATTTCAAGTGTTAGTGCCCTTATAATTAAGCATTATGATCACTAATGCAATACACTTGCTTTACTAATTTTAGCCTTATTTACCAACGTTGGTATGTTATCTCTGGTATGCAGAGTAAAAGCTGCTAATCTGTGCCCAGGTGATCTAACTACAGGTGATCAGCCGGGAAGGGGGGGGGGGGCAGGGCTGTCAGCTGTCAGGAGCCCAACTTTTAACCTATCCTTCCACCAATATAGGGGTCCATCCTTCATATCAGGTGTTTTGTGGCTACACTGTTATGTGTATAAAGGCGCGTACAAACGCCATACTTCTGCAAACGACGGGTCCGTCAGACTCTCCCGCTGGGCGGACGTTCTGCCGACAGTAGCAGATCGTTCAGAAACAGCCTTATCAGTCTGCCGACAGCGCGTACACATGTGCTACTGTCGGCAGAACTTCCGCCCAGCGGGAGGGTCTGGCAGACCCGTCGCTTACGGAAGTATGGCGTGCGTACGCGCCTTAAAGGTTATGATGGCCACACTTGTTTTATGCAATAAGGGCCCCCAGTCTGTGAGGGTCACCAAGGGTGGGGAGGGGATGGGAATTTTGGAGGCCTCTTTAAAATTTGCTTGGGGGATCCATGATTTCTTGTTCTGCCTGTTTAAAAATATGCTCCTATCATGCTCCCACTGCTTCTCCCCTCTTTCAGTCTTGTTGTAAATTGTCTCTCTGCAGTCCTTATCATCTTGCTATCAGAGAGTCATCTCTTAAAGCAAACCAGAAGCGAAAATAAACTTATGAGATAATGAATTGTATTGTAGGACAGCTATGAAATAGAACATTAGTAGCAAAGAAAAGCGTTTCATATTGTTTTCCAGTACAGGAAGAGTTAAAAAAAATTCATTAATTATGAACAAGAGCATCTCTGATCTATTCGACCCACAGTCCTGTTTTCTAACTAGCTTAACCACTTTGCCTCCCCCGGGACGAGTAACTATGTCCCTGCAAAATCCCATATCTCCTACTACGCCCTCCCTCCCTCCCCTCCGTGCGTGCATCCCACGATCGTTACCGCCGCCAATCGCTAGCCGGGAGATCAATGAATGGAAACACAATTCCCATTCATTGATCTAAGTCCCCGTGTGAATGACCGCAGCCGTCTGTCAGACGGCGCCGCCATTCACAAAAAACGATACTTACACATCCACGCATTACCTCCTGTTTGCGTAGTAATTCGTGAGGACAACTTGTGGCCAAATAGTAAAATTACATCTACACACTTTTTTTTTCCTTAAAAGACAATTTTTTACATTTAAAATTAACCCCTTACCTCCCACACTCCCCAAAACATTTTTGTAAAAAAAAAATTACAATTTAAATAAATACATAAATAGTTACCTTAGGGACTGAACTTTTTTAATATGTATGTCAAAAGGGCACATTACTATTACTTTATAGATGATGCGCTTGTAATTAGGGATGGACGCAAAACTTTAAAAAATGCACCTTTATTTCCAAATAAAATATTGGCGCCATACATTGTACTAGGGAAACATTTTAAACGTTTCAATAACTGGGACAAATAGGCAAATAAAATGTGTGGATTTTATTTACGGTAGCATGTATTATTTTAAAACTATAATGGCGGAAAACTGAGAAATAATGAATTTTTTAAATGTTTTATTTATTTTCCCTGTTAAAACACATTTAGAATAAAATAATTCACAGCAAAAAGTACCCCCCCCCCCCAAAGAAAGCCTAATTAGTGGCCAAAAAAACAAGATATAGATTGTTTCGTTGTGATAAGTAGTAATAAAGTTATAGGCGAATTAATGAAAGGAGCACTGACAGGTGAAAACGACTCTGTTTTTTAAGGGGAAAAACCCTTAGAGGTGAAGTGGTTAAATAGCCAGGTAAAAAGTGAGAGACAGCTTGGGATAAGGTTTTACTGCAGTAGTTGAAAGGGTTATTATTTCCGTTTTTCCCTAGCTTAAAAGAGAGTGTGGTTTCTAAACTGCAATTTTGACAGAATGATGCACTGTTATAAATAAAGCTATATAACTGAAAATAAAAATATGACTCTTTTCTTTGCTACTAATGTTCTAATTGTTATCTGTACTACACATACAATTCATTATATCATGTTTTTTGCTTCATGTTTGCTTTAACGTAAACAGTAGCACTGGTGCTTGGATCAAAGATAAAATCAGTAATTAAAGGACTAATTATCACCTAATTAGCATCTTAATCACCTGACCTGAGCACTACATATCACAAATATATAAAACAAATGTCCCCCAGAGGGAGGTGTATAAATTCTGTGGGCTTTTGGGATGGGCAGCATGCATTTATTTACATTTGGGGCCTGCTCTGTAGCCTCCATCTATATGAGGGCCTCCATCTTGTTGCTTCCTGCGCTGGGAGATGGAATTACATGAATGGACTACATCTCCCAGAATGCACTGAGGAGGTCAGGGGCGCACAACATGGCTACGAGTACTTCAGCCTGCAGTTCTGCAGCACAGGGACAGAGACGATGGAAGCTCTCATATAGATGGCGGACAATGGAGCAACCCCTCCATAGGTAAGTTAATGCAAGCTGCCTACGAGAAAAGCCCACAGCAATTTCAAACATCGCTTATGGTGCCCATACATGGTACAATTTTTCATTTTTTTCGATTAGATAATTTATTTCGATTATTCCGTTAGATCGAATATAAAGATTTTTCCAACATGTCCGATAAGATTTTTATTGAAAAAATGGTTCCTTTTTGATGGATTCCTTTTTCTTGATCGAAAAAAAGATTTATTTTAAACTTTCATTCGGTTCGATCGTTTTGGTCAAATAAACGGGAAAATTGAACGTTTTTGTTGTACCATGTATGGGGCACTTTTAGTGAGAGGTTCATTTTATGTATTAATTAAACTTAGTAGCACCCAGTTGTCATGAACTTACAATTAACGTATGTATACAAAAATTGTATATGTTGTATATTATATACAACACATGCAATTTTTTATACATATCTTAATTGTAAGTTCATGAATATATAAAAGTATGGAAATGTCCATTTAAAAAGCAGAGTCCTGTTACCCAGCAACACGCAGACATAAATCAAGGCATTCTTATCAAGAGTAGATAATAGCTGGAACATATTGAAAAACACAACTCAAATGTATATTATAAGTATAACTACAGTAGCATCACTTTATTCAATATCATATTGGTTAAAACATAATTAAAAGTTAATATAGCACCACCATCCAAACAACTGTTATAGACCTTTTTTCATCTTTGCATACAAATAGTATAATACACATTGCCATAGACTTGCACTGCTGCATAATCTATGTGGTAGGCACAGATCACGTGGCAATGCACTGCAGAGTGTGTGGCAGCCATTGACCACTTAACGACCAGCTAACGCCGATAGGCGGCGCCTGGTCGTTAGTGGTATAGCATGGAAACGGCTGCTCGTACGAGCGGCCTTTCCATGCCAGTTCACGGAGGGTGTCTCCGTGAACACGTAATGTAAACACGCGGGGAAGAAATCCCCGCTGTTTACATCATACGGCGCTGCTGCGCTGCAGCGCCGTGACGTAGATCGGCGATCCCCGGCCTCTAATTGGCCGGGTATCGCCAGCATCTGATAGGCCAAAGCCTATCCTAGGATGCGCAGGACGGACTTCCGTCCTGCGCATTACAGACCAAGAGGGAGAGGGAGGTAAGCGGGGAGAGGGCGGAAATCGCTGGCTTTGAGGAGCCGCCCCCGCTAGTCACTAATGGTCGGCGGCGATCAGACCCCCCAGCAGGACATCCCCCTAGTGGGGAAAAAAGGGGGGAAGTCTGATCGCCCTGGTGTAATCCTGATCGGTGCTGCGGGCTGTAGAGCCCACGCAGCACCGATCATTAGAAATTTGCCTGGTCCTTAAGTGGTTTCTATGCGGTAGGCACAGATTACGTGGCAATGCACTGCAGAGTGTGTGGCAGCCTTGCGAATCCATGCGGTAGGCACAAATCACGTGGCAATACACTGCAGAGTGTGTGGCAGCCATTGTTAATCTATGCGGTAGGCACAGATCAGGTGGCAATACACTGCAGAGTGTGTAGCAGCCATTGTTAATCTATACAGTAGGCACAGATCACGTGGCAATACACTGCAGAGTTTGTGGCAGCGTTGTGAATCTATGCGGTAGGCACTGATCACATGGCCATACACTGCAGAGTTTGTGGCAGCCTTGCGAATCCATGCGTTAGGCACTGATCACATGGCAATACACTGCAGAGTGTGTGGCAGCCTCATGACGATTTTGCTACTTCCGTCGCTCCGCATTGTGTTGCCATAGTGTGTAAGTCCCCATAGTCTTATATTGCCCTCGCGACATGCTGAGGCAAGGGGGAGAGAACCACGATACTATAAAACGTGGTAAGTGTGAAAGTAGCCTCAACCATAGCAATTTCACTCATAGTTAGACAGACTGATCTGGCCACCATTGAATGAAATGGTGAATGTAAACAAATACAGACTACGCATCACTCACAGCAATGTGGTCCCGGTTAGTGAAAGATGTTTTACCATCATCATATCTGAGAAATAGAAGAAGGTAGAAAGCAATATCCTGTGTAGGTGAATTCCGCAGCTTTGCCAGGAGTTATTGCCGTGAGGAATAAAGGATTCCCATAGGAACATTCTCTAAATTGTCTTTTATTAGAGCTGTAATATAGTGAGCGGGGAAGTGGAAGACATTAAACATGTATGAGGAGCATTTAATTACATTTTGAGGCTACTGGATTAGCGTTATGAAAAGGGTTACAAAGCAAGTCAAATAAGAATGAGCTCAGAAGAAAGGCAATATTTAAATAAGAAGCCTGAGAAAGAAAATGGTGCAAATTTATTAAAGGAATTAGCAGGCGGAGGGGGGTTGATAACGCGTAATTGTGAGCAAAGTAAAAGTAGAGAGGTGACCACTATCTGGGGATCAGTTGCTGCTTCCTGTTACTATCTAGCCCTATCCAGAGATGTAACGAGCAAGATCACTTAAATCAGGGATGTTGAACTCCAGTCTTCGGGGGACAAGGTCCTCACAGCATAGCACATAACGCTTCTAAATGTATGGCTCCCCACCTTGCAACATCCCAATCTTCTACACTGCTGTGCAAAACTTCAGGACAGCATATCGCACTAAGTTCATCTAAGTCAAAGATAGAGAGTACGACGCGTACGTCACTCAGACAGACAGTGTGGGATCTACCCAGAAGTCCTTTGCAATCTACTGGTAGATCATGATCTGCCTAATGGGCACCCCTGCACTAAATTGTTCTCAGCTGAGGCATCCGAGCAACCTCTTAATTTACCCAGAAGTCCTTTGCGACAGTGGCATAGCTAGAGATTGTGGGGCCCATAGCAAAATTTTTATGAGGCCCTTAGATGTAGGCACTCTTGAGCAATGCCACCTGCCCCTACCCTATGGATATGAGTGCAATCTACATTGCACATAGTTCATGGGCACTGAGACAAAGTCAATAGATGGAGGAACACAAGAAAGTAATTATGGAATACAACAAGTACCACCTGGGCCCCCTCTGGTTCAGGGCCCCTATGGCTATTGCTACGCCCTTGCTTTGTGATCTATGTATCGGTAGGTCATGATTTGCCTAATGGTCACCCTTGCACTAAAGGGTTCTCAGCTGAGGCATCGGAGCAACCTCTGCTAAGACTCTAGCGTCTATATGGCGGCCCTGATGCATCCGCGAGAAATCCAGACTGACGCATCGTCTCAACTGAGCTCAGGCTAAAGCCATTTTATTTCTCCTTCCCCTCTCTGCTTCATTGTTCACTGTCCTTACTCTCCTCTCCACAGAAGCAGAACGTCTATAACCTAGTGACAAGTTGGACAGAACTCGGCCCCAAACTATCACCCGAGGGAGCAAGTCCCGATCCCAACAGGTAACACCTGCCTGCACGCTAGAGTCTTGGCAGAGCTCCCTCCAGTAAATGTACAAGGATTTAGTTTGCCAATTATACCCTTTATTATTTATTGTACTTTGCTGAATGATATGTTGGGGCTTTAAAAATTTATATAATAGTAAGGTATGATTAGACGGTATGAGCAATACTGCTATTTTTTCTCTTCACTGGGTTTAGTTTGTTTAATGCCGTAAATCAGGACTTTTTCCCCCCCAAATATGTTAAATCCCCGTGTCTGCAACAGGCATTATAAAGGCAAATATTCAGTTGTTATTTTTTATTTTTAAAGTATAGATTTTTTTTTTTAATTAAAGCGGAACTGTAGATAGAAAATAAACACATTGTTTCACTTACCTGGGGCTTCCCCAAGCCCCCAGCAGCTGTCCTGTCCCGCGCCGGTCCTGCCCGAGCCTCCGTTCCCCCGCCACCGCTCCGTTCCTTACATCGACTTGTAAGTCGAGGCCAGCGCTGCCCTGCCAAGCGTATCCTTTCTTCGCGTTCCCCTCTGCAATAGCAGGGAACGCGAAGAAAGGATACGCATGGCCAGAGCCGCGCAGGCGCAGTGGCCTGGCGGCGAAACCAAAAGCTTATGGGATATGAATGCAATTGCACTAATAAAGTCTTTAGTGGGCCATCAGAGGTAAATAAATGGTTGATTGGTCACCTCAATGACAACAAACTTACTGGTTGGTCACAGCTTCCTGACCCCTACAATCATTCTAGAGGGCAGTAATGTGTGCAATACGCACCAGGCAATATTCCCATCAGATCAACAGGAAAATTTGCATTGTTCCATAATTTCCAGAACATTTGATCTGCTTCCGGTCAAGAACGGGATCGATTTTGAGATCAGTACTGCACAAAATTGATCCCTTTCTCCATCGGCAACACGGTGGCATACAGGGAGCATGCTGAGGTAACTGTTAGCACGGTGAGGTGGCTAGCACTCTTGTCTTGCAGCATCCCCGTTTCAGAGCCATCCCCTTCAGAACCACTAGACACAGGAGTACCTTCTTCCCTCAGGTTGTACTCCTACTGGACTCGAGTAGCCCGTGACAGGTCATGCCAGTCCCTGGTCAGTATTATTATTCCTGAGAGGCCCACCTTAAACTTCCTCACTGTGCAGAACTGGTCCTACACCTAGCTATATTGTGGTTCATGTCTGTATCCCTTGTTCTGAATGTACACTTGTCATGCCTGCTTCATGTTCATTTCATGATCAGTTATTATGCTCTCTACTAATGTCTGTATATGTACAACTGCAATTGCCATGTGTACCAAAACAATTCCGGGTACGCATACTAGGCAAATAAAGGTGATGCTGATTTTAAATCCCAGCCAGGGCACTACCTGTACAGAGGTTGTTTGTTCGCCCTGTATTGGCATGGGTTTCCTCCGGGCAGTCCGGTTTCCTCTCACACCCCGAAATCTTACAAACAATTGAATTGGCTTCCCCCTAAAAACTGGCCCTAACCTACGATACATACACTACACGATACATACGTAGACATATGACTATGGTAGGGATTAGATTGTGAGCCCCTCTGAGGGACGGTTAAGTGACAAGACAATATACTCTGTACATCACTGTCGGCGCTATATAAATACTAAATAATAATAATCAGTAGTAGATCGGACATGCTGGAAATGATCGAATGACAGGAAATGTCCCGTTGATCTGACAGGGAAATTGCATGGTGTGTACTAGGCATAATACCACACTCATGGATCCCTCAACTCGAGGTACAATTTTTGTAACAAACACAACTATCAGCTGCATTTAAAATGACCCAAACAAAGAAATAGGCAAGGAAGATGCCTAAACCAAAACATTTTAAGATCCTAGTGTGTGTTGTTTCAGGGGGGAGGTCTCACTGTGCTGATTTACTTTAATACATGTTTCTATGGTTTTGAACTTCACTTTTTTTTTTCTTAACCAAAAACCTTGGCAATCCGAAACTGTTCAGTTTCACTCATCAGTACTAATTAGTGTAACATTGTGATAAGCATAACAGCTGGGGAACTGACAACTTTGAAAAGTTACCAGTTGTTGCAACCGCAGTTTTTTCAGCCCAGATTCCCAAAGAAATACAGGATGTATGGTACACAGGCCCATGAACTGGCATGATTGTCAGATTGCCTTACAGTATATGTCATGTTACAGTGGAATGTCAAACAAAAAACTCTTGTCGCTTGTTTTGACTTTGTTACTAACTAGAATACCAAAACAAAGAGCACATATCGCACAAGCATAATATGGGCTTAGGCTTGGTTCCCACATAAATCTGTACATTCAGGCTCTGATCCCACTTGAGCGGAGGAACAGACTTTTTTTTGTCCATTCTTTGCTCCACAGTGAAGGGCTCCTATTTTATAAATAGGAGCCGTTCACACATGTAACGCTGCATCGGATCCCTGGGATCCAATACAGTAAGCGGGCCACATTTCTGTGCAGTCCGCAATAATCCCCGGCACACAGATGCCTTTCCCATATAGCATATGGGGGAGCGCATCTGTCTCAGGCTACAGGCTAAGCACGGCGGACCATCAGCTCCTGCTGGCGGCACGTTGTCCAGAACAAGTGGGAACAGAGCCTAATGGTCTAGTCCAGTCCTGTCATTTTTGCATCACTTTTCTATCAGTTTTACCTTTTATGTGTGAACACACCCATAGAAAACTTTTACAAAACCGACAGGACAGGACTGGAAATGTACAGATTTATGTTTGAACACAGCAATAGAAACATCCAAAACGAATGCCAATTGTCAAAAACTGACAGGACTGGAAACCTTTGTGTTAACCAAGCCTAACATAACATCCAGTAGTAAAAAAAATAATTCGTCCAATTACAAGTATTCAGCCTGTTAGCTAAATAGTGTCTGTATTGCTTTCACAAGGGAGAAATATCCTTTTCCTGTAACTAGAAGAGGAATAAGAAAGTAGAAAAAGCAGTGTTCCCATTGGAGAGATGTCCTCACTTTCCTGTACCTGATGACTAAACAAATGGTGAGGGAATTGCATTCTACTATATGTCACTAAAGCCCATCTTTAACCTCCTTGCCGGTCCAATTCCCGCCGGCAAGGAGGCAGCGCAGCACTTTTTTTTGTATTTATTTATTTTTTTCAAATCATGTAGCGAGCCCAGGGCTCGCTACATGATAGCCACTGAGCGGCGGCATCCCCCCACCCACTCCGATCGCCTCTGGCGATCAGAGTAAGCAGGAAATCCCGTTCAGAACGGGATTTCCTGCGGGGCTTCCCTGGTCGCCATGGCGACGGGGCGGGATGACGTCACCGACGCCGGGACGTTAGAGGGAGTCCCAAACCACCCCTCAGCGCTGCCTGGCTTTGATTGGCCAGGCTGCGCAGGGGTCTGGGGGGGGGGGCGGCTCAGTGCGGCGGGTAGCGGCGATCCGGCAGGTAGCGGCGGCGATCGCGTACCACATGCAGCTAGCAAAGTGCTAGCTGCGTGTAGGAACAAAAATTATGCAAATCGGCCCAGCGGGGCCTGAGAAATCCTCCTGCGCAGGTTACCCCGAGCTCAGCTCGGGATAACCGGCAAGGAGGTTAACTGAACAGAACAGCCCTTACTTACATAAAAAAGCCTAAAGAAAAATGGCTCATTGCCGCAGCGCTGCAAATAGTTTGGCAAAAGCAGCTCCGAGGAGTTTGATTGCCTGTAATATTTATTATCACTATAATGAATATAGTGTGTTTATAAATCACCAGCATCTCAGATCTAATTATATGCATTAGCGGGCCTGAGATATGCAGTAGAGATGCCGAACTGAAAAAAAAAAATATGATTATAGTTAATCTGTGTGAAGCGGCACTATTTCTACATCTGATCAAAAAGAGCCGTTCAAAGTATGTGTGTGCGGAGGAGGGCTGGACGGGGCTGTGTTTTCTGAGCGTCCGCCATCCCTTCCTCCTCAGCGATAAGGCCCAGTCTGTGCGCTCAAGGATCTCGCTCTTTGTATCAGGTGCCAAGGAAAGTCTGTGGACTGGGACGAGAGGAGAGGAAGGGGGTATGAGGATAGGATTAAAGGATTTCATCACCCCCTGGAACTTCTAATGGACCTACTGCAGCTGTGAGATTATCTCCTCAGTCCTCCCCTCACACAGCATCCTCCCACCGCAGCTGGGGAATGATAAAATACTGTGGCTGAAGGTGTCATTTTTCTATAAGACATTTTCAAGCTTAAATGCATAGCTTAAAAAGGAACCCGAGGTCGGAGGGATATGGAGGCTGCCATATTTATTTCCTTTTAAACAATGCCAGTTGCCTGGCTGTCCTGCTGATTCTGTGTCTCTAATACTTTTAGCCATAGACCCTGAACAGGCATGCAGCAGATCAGGTACTCTAACTCAGCTGACTCAGGTTTTATTGGATTAGCCGTATGCTTGTTTTGACTCTACTATTTTGCCAGAACAACTGACATTGCTTACAATGAAATAAATATGGCAGCCCCCATATCACTCTCACTTCACGTTCCCTTTAAAGTGTACTTATGTAACGATCGGTGTCAGCAACCAGAGAGAGAATCTGATCCTTGGCGATCCGCAGTATACCCAAGAATACAGATATACCCGATTATTGAGGATCTGCGGAATCGTCCACAATCAGATATGTCTAATTTCTAGACACTTGAGAGAGTGTAAGTGTTTGGTGCAACAGTAACAACTCTGAGTGAAGACCACCAGGAGAGCTGGCGGCCTATACTCCTGAGGAATCCACCCCTGACTGTGGGTGATATTCCTGTAGCCTGTGGACCCCTGAGCGAGGGACCGAGGCTGGGGTTGCAGGAAGCCCTGCTGCTTATATAAGGTCTTGCCCTGAACTGGGCTAACGTAATACAATAGTAGCACAATCCTAGTCTTGGGTGTGAGGTCCGTAGTCACAACACCCTGGAACTAGTCTGGAGCATAACATAAATGATAATACAATTCCCTAGTCTTGGGTGTGAGTTCCGTGATCATCAACACCCTGGAACTAGTCTGGAATATAACACAAAGACAATACAGTTCCCTAATCTTGGGTGTGAGGGCCTTGATCTCAACACCCTGGAACTATGCTAGAGAATACACAAAAGATACACAGTATTCCTAGTCTAGGGTGTGAGGGCCTTGATCTCAACACCCTGGAACTGGTCTAACAAATAATACAATACAATTAGTACTTTAAGCCATCAACAGAATCTGTGTGAATTCCCAGGTCCACCTAGTTCAAACACACTGTAAGGATCTGACTATGAATCTAGAAACGATGAAGCGCTCCATGGTGCATTATCAGAGGATGATTTTTAATCGCAAAATAAAAGTTCTACTTACTAGATGTAAAATGACAACTCGCTCATCAGCGGTACAGTCCACCGCTACACACGTATGCAGGTTAGGCAACAACGCGCTGTGGCCAGCAGCGCGTTCTCTGATGTCCGGGGAAGCCGTCTCGCAGTGGGTGTGGGCGTGGCTGTGATTTAGCGTGCGTATGGCGTCAGTCGGTTATCAGCAGGACAGGAGCGCAAGGTTTTTTGGGATATTTCTAGGATCTGACTATGGTCTGAGTGCCTTCACGCAAGTGTTACCAATGGCAGACAACCAGCAACTGACAAGCAGCAGAATATATAGTTGCTGGACTCTGCCGCCCCGCCCGAGCCACTCAGCCAATCATGAGTCCTGCAGGAATCAGCTGATCTTGCTGATCAGCTGACACTTCCCCTGCTGGCATAAAGGTCCTGAGTTCAGGCCCGCGCGCGCGTAGCTCTCCATCTGCCTATGTGCACTAACAGACCCAGCCACACCAAGTGCACGCTGTTGCATACAAACCGCCGCGTTGGACGGGGAAACAGCCGCTTTGCTGTCAGGACATGCGGCGGCTTTTCCGCATTCCACCATACTACCTGACACGTGTCCATGCGTGCAAACCGCCGCGTTGGACGCGGAGTCAGCCGCCTTGCTCTTGGCACATGCGGCGGCTTTTCCGCGTTTTCTCACAACTTAAAGAGGAACTCCAGTGAAAATAATGTAATAAAAAAAGTGCTTCATTTTTACAATAATTATGTATACATGATTTAGTCAGTGTTTGATCATTGTAAAATCTTTCCTCTCCCAGATTCACATTCTGACTTGTATTACATGGTGACATTGTTACTGTGGGCAGATTATGGAGCTGTTTCTAGCTGGTCTGGCTTTAACAGACAGCTATTTCCTGTCTGAACATTGTTACATTGTGACAGTTTGCCCAGAGTACCGTACGGTACCAGAGCCTCTTGTGGGAGGGGTTTCAGCACAAAATCAGTCATACAGCGCCCCCTGATGGTCTGTTTGTGAAAATCATTATTTTTCTCATGTAAAAGTGGGTATCAGCTACTGATTGGGATAAAGTTCAATTCTTGGTCGGAGTTTCTCTTTAAAGGGAAACTGAAGCAAGAGGAATATAAAGGCTGCCATATTTATTTCCTTTTAAGCAATACCAGTTGCCTGGCTCTCCTGCTAATCTTCTGCCTCTAATACTTTTAGCCATAGACCCTGAACAAGCATGCAGCAGATCAGGTGTTTCTAACATTATTGTCAGATCTGAAAGATTAGCTTCATGCTTGTTTCTGGCATTATTCAGACACTACTGCATCCTAATAGACCAGCAGGGCTGCCAGGCAACTGGTATTGTATAAAAGGAAATAAATATAGCAGCCTCCACATCACTCTCCCCTCGGGTTCCCTTTAAAGTGTACTTAATAGAAAGGATGCCTCTGGCTTCCCACAGCATTCTCTGCCCTCCCCCATTGCCCCCCCCACCCCCCCGATAAAGGACAAGGGCTTGAGGAAAATCTGATTGGGGCCACGCTCCACAGTATGGCCACCCTGCGCTGAAAGCCTCCGCGAACTATTGCGCAGGCACATCCGTGTTCCCGCGGTTGCCACATGGCCACTCTCATGCCAGAAGAGGAGCAGAGGCGGAATCTTCCGCAGGGTCCCGGCAAGCGGCGGCAGGAAAAAGAGGACCTGGGAAGCCTCTAGGATGCAGAAACTTTCTTCTTCTTAGGGCCCGAGCCCACTAACGCAGTTGTGTCCGCTTTTCAGCAACACATCAATGTTACAGATGCTGAAAAGCGGACACAACTGCGCACAACTGTTAGTGGGCTCAGACCCTTAGGTAAGTATTTCCCTTTTTGACCCGAATTTTGGTTCAGGTTTATTTCAAGCTAGAAAATGTTTTTTTGCTATAACTATTAAATGACCTCTATTATACGAAAAAAAACATAGTACCTTTTAGCAGCCAATAAAATTAAACTTGAACCAGTTTACAACAGTAGATAAATTCAACATTATTTGTTTATATTGTTTTGATTATATTGGCATTTTGTACTTAGATAACTGTATCATTTTTTATTGTATTATGCTAGTTCCTCTGTGTACAAATCAAACTTAGGTTGCCCTGCAATTAAAAAATATATATATATCAAAGTAACTCTATTAAGTAGTTTAGATTATAGTGGTTTTACACTGCCTTTGTGTCTGTTTCCACCTTGGGACTTTTAAAGTGACACTGAAGTGAAAGAAAAATGTATGATATAATGAATTGGTTGTGTAGTACGGATAATTACTAGAACATTAGTAGCAAAGAAAATATTCTCATATTTTTATTTTCCATTGGCTGCTTTCTGTGAGCGTTTTGGCTGAGCCGGCTGAAACAGGCAACTTCCGGTTCTCCGATCTTCGGGGAGAGGCGTCACTTCCTAGTGCGTCTCACCCAATTGCGTCTCACCCAATTGAGCTGAACTCAAATGAGTTCATTTGGTAGCTAGTGAAAGGGGCGCCCCGTTTAACTACAGAGTGGTTCACGCCTTTGCCATCAACATCCTATGATTGTGACAAATGGAGGATATTTGGAGTGGTGGAGCGCAAGGAAGTGACCACAGCAATTGGGTGAGACGCACTGGGAAGTGACGCCTCTCCCCGAAAATCGGAGAACCGGAAGTTGCCTGTTTGAGCCGGCTCGGCCAAAACGCTCACAGAAAGCAGCCAACCGCTGGAGCGGTGCTGCCTTCCGAGTGACTGGAAGGAATCCGTGTACTAAGAGGGATCCCCTGGACTCAGAGAGGAGACTTCAGCTGAGGACTTTCCGCGGCTTAGACGAGTGAGATCGTGGGGAGTGGTGAGATTTGTTTGTGCATCAATCAGTTTGCAAGTTAATAGTACCAGGAGTCTGTCTATTTGCGGAGGACTCTATACATTCAGGGATCAACACCTCTAGTGATTTTTGACACCGCTACTTAGCGTCCCCAGGATCTCAGTAGTACCTGATCCCCAGGAGCAACGTGATATTTTCATCGGTATATGTTATACAATTTTTAATTATACATTTTTAAGAATTTTTTGTGATTCCCATCTTTTGCAATCAGCAATTGTTTGGGTGGTTTTATACATTATATATTTTATATATTTTTTTGTAGGGGAACCAGCAAGCTCTGTAAATGAGTGTATGCCTGTATGTATGAGAGTGAGCACATGTATGAGATGTAACATTACCAGTTGAAATACTGTTTACAATAAAACGCTTTTTATCTAAAGCATAAAATTTATTGCATTATATCCAGCGCACCACTTACTGTATTGTAAATTTTGCTTCCTTTTGGGGTGGTAATAGGGGGTAACCCCACCTAGGGTGGTTGCAGCAGGAGGCAGCAGTCTTTTTCCATTGGGAAAAAAACCTCTCTTTCTAGACAACAATTTTTGATTTGTATACGATTTTGGGCAGCGCCCTCCAGTGTGTTTTTTTTAGTTTGAATTGTATTATTGCACCAACAAATGGAACTACTCAGAGATGGATTAGGATGTAATAGGGCCCTAGGCAAGATAGATTTAAGGCCCCTTTGTGGTCCTTTTGGTAAGCCTAAGTGAAGAGATGTCAAAGAAGGCGGTAGGTGGGCCCCTTGACACCCACCTTCATGGGTTGCCTGGTGGATGATCCTGCTCTGGAACTACTACAGGAATCGAAGCAGAGGCCTCCAGCAGCACGTGATGTAAGATGAGACAAATTGCTTTCATTCCTGAGAACCTTCTGGGAGGAAGAACTGTGGAAGTGAGCTACAAATTTGACCAGTTGATATTATATTGAGGATCTCATAATAGATGAACCGAGCATCTCATAGGACTGGAATGCTAAGATTCTCCAGGGCTGCAGAACATTGGAGAACCTAAGTGGCTTGGCTTCATTACAAATTGACTGCAGGGTACAGAATGCTGGCTTTGGAACTGAATAACTGACACTTAGATTAGGATCTAATAAATTCTCCCAATAAAAATGTCCTAGTATCGGGGCTACCATTAGGAAAGTAGCATAGGAGTGTGTGCTTGCTACCTAGAAGCGAGAAAGAAGATGCTGGAAGGGGCGTGGTTTGGCAAGAACAATATAAGTCTACTGTCAACATTACACAGTGGCCAGAGTCTCTGTCAGCGGTCGTACTGTGGTCAGATTCCTTAGCAGAGGTCGCAGAGCAGTCACAGGTTACAATGAAGTCTCAATACAGGTTGTGGGCATCACGAGGAAGCACTGTAGAGGTGCAAATACAATACAGATAAATTGTAATATGGGGCACTCCTTACAGAGCGCCTTACAAAGCTAAAGGCACCCTGTAGAAGACCCCAAAGAGCTGACAGACAGTATAGGGGCACTGAAATGCTGTGCACACACTACAGTGGGCCCTGGATTTACTTCTGAGAACATCTACAAAGTTAGGTACACACTATGGGAGTAGCTGGAGAGCTGAAATAGTGTGGATAGGAATGGGGATTGGGAGGGGTCAGAGGCAGATTGACCATGAGTTTATATAGTATGAAGAGGACTAGAAAATGCTGATGGTGCTACTTCTTAGCTGTAATTCAGGCAGTGCATGGTGTGCCCAAATTTCCCTATGTTATGTCTTACTGTTAGCTCCTTGCTTTTGCTTACTGTTTTTTTTACTACTTCCAGACCGAGCTAATTGAAATCTATGCCCTGTTTTGGTGGGCTCCTGGCTGGCAGGGTGTAGATTTCAATTAGCCGCCGCTGCACGCATCCGCCATTTCCGTTGCTCCCTGCCAATCGTGCCGCTCAAAACCGACGTCTCTCACCGCATCTCACTGGCTCTGCCTGTCTCTAAGACAGCAGAGCCCTGTGAGCGGGTCAGGAGCTGATTTCATTGGCTCCTGGCCCTGTCTTTCAATGTAAGCCGCTCCCATTGGCTTACATTGATAGGCACGGTCAGGAGCCAATGAAAGCAGCTCCTGACCGGCTCACAGGAACTCTGCTGTCATAGAGACGGCAGAGTGGGTGGCCCAGGTTCCCGACGTGCGGCGTGTATGGCGATTGAGGCGGTGAGTGCGGCTATTCGTCGGTATTCGTCAGGTGTCCACTGTTGCTGGTACCAACGGTCTCTGGTCCTTAAGGGGGCAGAGACCGCTGGTACTTAAGTGGTTAACAAATGAGGAGGAAAACAGTTTACTCACTTTTCATAGTCTTCTTTGCAGTAAAGCTGTCGGTTGCGGTAGTAGCAGGTCCCGGACAGGATCTGTAGGCACACTACGCACTTCACACAGCACTCGTGCCACAGCCTGTCATTAACTCGCAGGAGGAAACGGTCGGAGATGGGACTGCCGCAGCCAGCGCACGTCTCACTTAATTTCTGATCTGTACGCAGAGAGAATAAAAAAACAACACAATACTGCGCAATGAAAAATGCATCAAACTAACATTTTCCAAAAAATAAATAACATGATAATAAAGGCACCATTTGTTGTTAATTTTCTATTAACAGTTGAATTTAAAGTGTACCTGAGACAATGAATTAAAAGGATTTACTTACCTGGGGCTTCCTCCAGCCCCCTGTAGTCCATCTGCCGTGTACGTGTCATGATGTCGCCAATGAGTTGGACGGTGGGAGAGCCAAATGACAGCTCTTCCTTCTGCCGCAAAACCCCCCCGGTGGTGCTAAATACTATTCCCCCTTCGAGTAGTCGCAACTCAGAGGGAGAGGTAGTTCAGGGTCCGGCTGCCCTGAAATCCTGAATTATCCTTACGTACCCCGCACAGCATAACATTGCTGCTATGGGATGCATGGTTTCAGTGCCCGTCGTTGAGCTCCATGCGCCAAAACCACCTGCTTCGCATCTGCTTCCTCGCTGTCCTCCCAGTCTCGTGTTGTGCTGCTAGTAAAGTCCCCTACTGAGCCGGTCGGGGAGTACTGCGCATGCCTGGTCGAAGCCGCGCACCCTCCGATTGCGCTCCTGTAACCGGGAGTGTGCTGAGTATGGGGAGCTCATTAAGACTGTAACTGTGCTTGCGCAGAGTTCTCCCAACACTGGGAGTGCAATCAGGGAGTGCGCGCAAACAGGACCATGTATGTGCAGCGGCTCGCAAACCCATCTGGAACGCGGACTCCACAGCAGCGCAATAAAGGGGATCGGACCGACGCGGACAAAATTCATGGTCTACAGGGCGCTGCAGGAAGCGTCAAGTACTTTAAGTATAAATCTTTTACTTTCATTATTTCAGGCTTAGCCAAGTAATTCTATTTTTATGGCATTGCAAGATGCTCTTGTATTAGGCCCCGTTCACATTGCACATGTTTCCATCCGTGTTTTGGGAACGCGTGCAGGAGGCCGACACGCACAACATCAGAAGTGCATAGAGTGCACTGTCTGATGTTCACAATGCATGCATTCCGCAACTTTGCGGTCTGGGAGCGCATGCTGCACGCATTTTTTCCAGAAACGCGCGGCTGACCCATTCACTTCAGTGAATGGGATCAGCCACGCAACGCATACAAATGCGGATGGCGTGTGTTTGTATGCATTGCGTTCCGAATGCACTGTCGTCCGCGTTTGCTAATGTGAACAGGGCCTTAGTGTTATTATTTAGTGCTTATATAACGCTAAAATCTTCTACAGCACTTTACAGAGTTTATAGTCTTGTCATTAACTGTCCCTCAAAGGAGCTCACAATCTAACCCTTACCATAGTCTTATTTCCATCGTAGTCTCGGGCCATTGTTTTATTTATATAATCTCGTATATTTTAGTAAAGAGCTGTATATATATTTTTTCATGCACTATAGGACTCTCTTTTAACACTCAGGTAGGCTATTTTCCTATTAGCTACTTTGATACATAAATAAATTGCATACAAAGTAATTTACCATGGTATAGCTTTCCAGAACAAAAAATTATTACACAGCCAGGTTGTACTGTGCAAGGCACCCTCCACTGATGGGTCCAACACAGGGCTGGTCTCCTTTGCCCTGAGCGATCATTTAGGGCTCTGTAATATTCTTCTTAAAGCGGAATGAAACGCAGCAATTCTTCTTTGCTCTAAAACATTATTTAAAGCATATTATATACTATTAGCACTATTTTTTTTTTACTAGAACAGCATTCAAAGCGTTAAACACAGGACAGAAAAGCTCAATGTTGGGAAAGCTGGACGCATCCGAACTGGAGATAATGTTATCATGTGTTTAATTGTGAGGAATGTAAACAAACACTTCTCTGACACTGCAGACTCTCCTGAACACAGACAGACAGTCAGAAAGCATTTCTGCTTATATTTCAAGATGGAAAAAAAAAAAACAGTTATGAATAAAATACAAAGTCAGCTCTCAGAACATAAAGTATACTTTGGAAACTTGTCATTTCTAAATGAATAATAATACTTATGCACAAAAGCAAATATGATAACCGTACGGCATATAAAAAGTAGGAAAACATGTTTTTATTGAATATTATGTCAGGGTTTTATACCGCTTTAACAGGGGTGCCAGAAACCGCTGTGAAGTTCTGCCCCAAAAATTGCAGCCAAGCGCCGCCCCCAAATTGTCACAAAGCCCCACCCCCAACCAGTGGTGATTTCTTTCTACTGTGGATGGAAACGTGAGTTACATCGCCAATTTCCTGCACACTCTGCATTGGGGGAAGGGGGGGGGGGTGCTCTCTCACCCCACATAACCTGAGAAGCTTTCTATGCTGGTGGGCTCTCAGGTACCTATACTGGGGGCTCTCTGACACTTATACTGGAGCTGGCTCCCTGGTTTCCTATACTGGGGGTCTCTCTGGTACCTATACTGGGGGGGGGGGGGCTCTCTGATACTTGTAGTGGTGGGGGGGCTCTCTGACTGCCTATACTGGGGGAGGGACTCTGTAACCTGTACTGGGGGGACTCTCTGGTACCTATTCTGAGGGAGGGCTGTCTAGTACCTATACTGGAGGGGCTCTCTGCCTGCTCATACTGGGGGAGAGGCTCTGGTACCTATACTGGGGGGAGCGGCAGCTCTCTGGCAACCTACATTGGCTAGTGGCTCTCTGGCTACCTATACTGGGAGACCTCTCTGGCTACCTATACTGGAGAGGGGTACCAAAGTCAAGTTTCGCTCAGGGCGTTGTGAAACCTAAGGCCGGCCCTGGCCCCACAGCTCTGATCACAGGATAGGTCCCGACTATATGGCTGCAGTCTTGCCAGTTCATCCCCTCCAGCTATGGGTGCGAATCGCGTTATGCAGGCCACTGAGTAGAGGTCAGTGGAATATACAGTATAACGGACATCTGCAGTTTTCATAGTTCTCCCTGACCTTTAATGTCACTACACTATTCTCTGTTTTCAAGTGTAAACCTCAAACACATCTGTTTACCACAGGAAATCAGAGCTTGTAGGTTTGATTCTTATTTTATCTGGTAGCTCATCTTTGGCACGCCTTCAAAGTTAGCGATGAAACATTCGAAATGTGGAGGCAGAGAGACTATCCATCCTATGTACACACAGCTAAACTTGACCTTCAGAAAGTCAATCTTCAATGCAAACACAACTAGGGGGGAGTTTCAACTTTGCAACCTTGGCAGTGTTAACTCTTCATAGTAACAGCTGTACTTTGTGAATATTGTGCACATATTTTTTTTCTTTTTGTTAATGAAGAGCCTTAGCAATAGACACAACTTATACTTCATTGTTAGCTGAATACATTAAGGAAATATAGTATAATGTGCAAAATGTGGTACCTGCCATTAGATTTATCAATCTGACCAAAGGCAGCCACATAGTGATGAGGTAATATGGCCATTTTCATTTCATCAATGGTTTCGTGAAGATGAGAATTTTTTTGTAAAATGCGTTGAGATTAATATGCAGGTAAACCTGATTTTTTTTAATGCCCAGATTTATGAACAGCTTCATCATATGAACATTCAATATATTTTCTCCCCAAAAAATCTTTAGCTCATACAAATGGCTCCTGTGAACGGAGATTGCATGAGTTCTGACTTATTGGATGTTTGAGGACGAGATTCCTATATCTGACTTGAATTGATTGTTTGTCACTTTTTGCTAACATGTGTATGTTTCTTTGATATTTTTCTTGTTATAAAAACCGAGTGGAAGAAAAATGGCTCCTGTAGAATAACTGTATCTTATATACACACAAAAACAAAGTAAGCCAACTGAAAGACTGTTTGCTGTAAATATTTGCAATACATATAGAGAGAGAGCTGAAGCAGAATCAGATTTATTTGCCAAGTACAAAGGGTTTGTAGATGGAATTGTTGTTGGCAATGACAGGCTTGGTTGGTAATAGTGCAAAGTTGACAGTGGGGGAATAAAGTGCAACTCTGAAGAGTAACTACCCATACTGTACGTGGGTACATTGAGAAATAAGACACACACTAAGATGGGAAGACTATTTCAATACACAGATGGGAAGGCTATTTGAATCAGGGTAATGTGTGTGTGTGTGTGGGGGGGGGGGGGGGGGGGAGAGGATGCCTGCGTTGAGGATCTAGACAACTTGGCAGAAGAAGGAGTTCCTGTGTCTAAAGGTCCTGGTGGAGATGGACCTGAAGTGGCAGCCCGATAGAAGTAGATTGAGGGATGGTTTGGGGGGAGTGTTGATTCAACTTATTTTAAAATCTAGGTCGATCTGCTGCTGGCAGCAGATCGATGGCCCATAGAGTTACATTGGATCTGATGGTGCAATAATTCATTTAGATCGATTTCCAATATATTTCACTCATTCTGAAATCTATTAGAAATCTGTTCCTATTGTGTGGCACACATCAGATAGATTCCCGTCAGATTCAACCTGACACGCATCTGACAGAAATCTATCTGATGGTCAAATCTGCTGCAAATATATCAGTGTATGGCCACCTTAACGTTGAAATGTATTACCTCCGAAACTACAATGTCTTTTTGAAAATTCCTTTGTTCCTCCTAATCCTCTTAATACCCCTTGCCAATTTGGTGACAGCATGTATGGAAGCTTTGTTATTAACCACTAAAATCTGCAAAACTGAAATGTTGCCCCAAATTCTGCCTGGGAATTTGGGAAAATGGGAAAGGTGAGATACACAGCAATTCTGAAACAAAATGTTCAGTAAACACAAAAAGGGCAATTCTCTTTGAGATTAAACTTTGAGATTTTGTCTGCTCATCCCCACTATGAGGTTGGGGAACCATCCATGCAGATGTATGATTGTTACCCAGTTTAACCATAAATAGATAGGTTCAGTCGCGGTCAGAGTTTCTTGTGTGTATCAGACTTCATGGAGAATCAAGTGATCAGTTTGATCAGGTGACAGAATTGTAGGGCTCTAATTTCCTGTTCACCATCATGTTTCAATTCTGCTTCCTGCATAGCATAAAGCTGGAACTGATCACAGTAAATCCTACACATCTAACACCTGATGAAACTGATCACCTGCTCCATTACGAGTTTAGTCACCATCTTCTAAAAACTATCTACAAATCTTAACACTGGCAAAGATGATAGATGTCTTACCAAGTCCCAAGAGTGAAGAGTGTTCCCGACATGATGATGGAGTGTTTTCTGTCTTCATTCTAAATTAATGTGATAATTCTAACACCTGAAAAAAGATCAAAATGCAGGCTGAATCGATACAACCAGTTAAACACAAAGGCCATCCTCATGACAATACCCTGAACAATTCACGCAGATGAACATCAAAGGAGAATCTAAACAGAATATATCTAATAGGCTGGAAGCCTTTGCCTGATTTCCTTTCTATACAATGGCTGAGAATGTGTTGCATTCAGTATCCACTCTTATTCACAGCCTTGCATCCATCTTTCAAGGGTCATTAAACAAATGTTGCCATCATGATCTTTACACCTTAAGGTGCATACACACGCAGTACGGCAATGAACGACGTGTCCGTCCACTGGGTTGGTGTTCCAGCGACAGTAGAGCGTGTGTACAATCTGTCAGGCAGACTGATAAGGCTGTTTCTGAACAATCCGCTCAGTGGATTGTTCAGAAACAGCCTTATCAGTCTGCCGACAGACTGTACACATGCTCTACTATCGCTGGAATGCCCGCCCAGCGGGATGGTCTGACGGACCCATCGTTCAATGCCGTAGTGCGTGTGTACACACCTTTACACTGATGTAGACACAAAAACACCTGATCTGGAGGTTGGGCCCCTGTATCAGAGGGAGGGAAGGTTATTAGTTGGCAGGACCCCCATAGCTCTTGGGCCCCCTGCAGGTGCAGGGGTTTCTTTCTTAAAGCGGTATTGTCACCATAAAAAACACATTTCAACAGCAACTGGTCTGAGTGTATTAAGTGATAAAGATGCTAATCCTGCATTCAAAACTTTTTTTGCTGTTATGGTTTGGAGGTATCACATACTTTAGGAGCACTGGCCCTAGTGCCAAAAAGTTGAATACTGGGAGTTCTTTTGAATGCTGGGAGTTCTTTTTATCTATAATATTGTTAAGGTGGTGCTCTGTTGACCACTCCACTGAGGTGAGAGAACCCTTAGAGTGCAGAGTCTAAGTGCCCACGGGTGTTCACCAGAGCGCCCCGCAAGGGCCGATGGACTTTCAGCTGCCTATTGTTCACCAGGTTGCACTCCAGAATTCCCTACAGTGGATAGGAGAATAGGGGACACCCCGATGTGGAGGTGAGTCTTGAAATGTCTCTGAGTGGCAGATAACAGGAGGATGTAGTAGTTAAACAATCCGGGTCAGAGGCAGGCAGCACAGGTTCAGAGTGTTTGGGCAATCCGGGTCAGAGGCAGGCAGCACAGGTTCAGCACGTTTAGGCAATCCGGGTCAGAGACAGGCAGCACAGGTTCAGCACGTTTAGGCAATCCGGGTCAGAGGCAGGCAGCATAGGTTCAGCAAGTTTAGGCAATCCGGGTCAGAGGCAGGCAGCACAGGGTCAAGACGGGTAACAATCCGGGTCGGGGCTGGCAGCAGACAGGAAGGTCCAGAAACAAGCCGAGGTCAAACCAGAGGAGTGGAGATCAAGAGTAGTCAGGACAATCCGGGTCAGCAACAGGAGGATCAGAAATATAAACAACAGGACTGGCGAACAGACACACTACCTGACAGACAGATCAGCGCAGAGTGCTGTGAGCAGCTGCCTTTTATACTGCAGGGGGGCCGGCTCTGGGATTGGATTTGGCGCCACGCATGCGTCATCACGTACGCCTGCCGCCGCGCACGCGTACAACATGCCAGACGCCGCTTCCGCCCACTTCCGCACGCGTCCCCTGGCAACAGAGACCAAACCATCGCCAGGGACGCATGCGCACGTACAGATGCTTCCGCCCAGAGCCCGACCCGGAAGTGCGACCCGCGGCAAACCACGGCGCTCCGATTCCCCCGCAGCAATCCGGCCAGGCTGCACAGAGGATAGCTCAAGGACCCCCAGACCAGGTGAGCTTATTGCCGCATGACCCTGACATTGCCCCCCCCTTAAGGGCAGTCCCTGAATGACCTCTGGTCTGGGTTTCGGGATGATTTCTGTGAAATGCTCTGACCAACCTGGGAGAATGTACATTCTGACTGGGTTCCCATGAATTCTCCTCTACACCAAACCCTTTCCATTTGACCAAATACTGCAGCACTCCCGACCGAAGCCTGGAATCCAAAATTCTTTCTACTTCAAATTCCTCAGCTCCATCTACCAGAATTGGTTGTGGAGGGTTACTGGATGAGCGCCCAAAGGTGTCTGGAACAAATTTTTTGAGACAGGAGACATGAAAGATTGGATGTATCTTCAAGGAACCAGGCAAGGTAAGTTTGAAAGCCACCTCATTGATTTTCTTTTCAACTGGAAATGGACCAATATACCTTGGCCCCAATTTCTTGGAAGGACAGAGTAACCTCAAGTTAGTTGTAGCCAACCAGACCATATCACCTGACAATAATTCTGGACCCTTCCTTCTCCTCTTGTCAGCTTGTTCTTTCATTGTTTGCTGAGTCTGCTGTAAAACTTCTCGCACCAGTTTGAAATTTTCATTTAATTTAGAAATCCTGTCCTGTACTTCAGGAACTGAAGTCTCTTCCAGTACCCCAGGAATATTGGTAGGATGGAATCCATAATTCAGAAAAAATGGTGTCTGACCCGTAGAAGAATGTACAGCGTTATTAAAAGAAAATTCTGCCATTGGTAGTAATGTTACCCAGTCATCCTGTGCTGATGAGGAAAAACATCGAAGATACTGCTCTAAAACTTGATTAACTCTCTCCGTCTGGCCATTAGATTGAGGATGGTACCCCGAGGATAATGAGACCTTAACCCCCAATTGTGAACAGAGCTCCTTCCAGAACTTGGATGTAAACTGTACTCCACGGTCTGATACGATAATCCATGCAACTTGACAATTTCTTGTAGAAAGGTCTGGGCAGTAAGGACTGCAGAAGGAATTTTCTTCATTGGTATAAAATGTGACATTTTGGAAAATCTATCAACTACCACTAGGATTGTGGTAAACCCTTGAGATGGAGGAAGTTCCACAATGAAGTCCATTGAGATCATGTCCCAAGGGCGGGTGGGTATGGGAAGTGGTGACAGCAAACCCCATGGGCGGAGTCTAGGTGTCTTGGATCTAGCACAGGTAGCACAGGAGTCCACAAATAATTTACAATCTTTAGACATTGTTGGCCACCAAAACTTCCTTTGAAGGAGATCAAGAGTTTTCTTAAAGCCAAAGTGACCTGCCAGCTTGGAGTCATGATTCCATTGAAGTATTGATGTTCGCAGTGTTTCAGGTACAATGATCTGATGATCTTTATAAAAAATTCCGTCTTTACATTGAAATTGATCTTTCCACTCTGGAGGCAAAACAGTAGATGCTTGACGGATCTGGTCTATAACTTCAGGTAGGGATAAGAGGAAATTATGATCTGGTAAAATGGTGTCCGGAGACTCAAGAGTTGCTTCCTCAGATTCTGTGGAATACATTCTGGACAAGGCATCAGGTTTCACATTCTTTGATCCTGGACGGTATGTTACATGGAAATCGAAGCGTGAGAAGAACAATGCCCATCTTGCTTGTCTAGGTCTGAGTCTCTTAGCTGTTCTGAGGTATTCTAGGTTCTTGTGATCCGTGAAGATTAGAATTGGATGACGTGCCTCTTCCAGAAGGTATCTCCATTCTTCCAGGGCTGACTTAATTGCTAACAGTTCCTTGTCACCAATATCATAATTCTTTTCTGAAGAATTAAGTTTTCTTGAGAAAAATGCAATAGGATGTAGAAGTGCCTTTGGACCAAAACGCTGGGAGATGATGGCCCCAATAGCCCTATCAGAAGCATCCACTTCAACCACGAAGGGTAAGGAAGGATCAGCATGCCTAAGGATTGGAGCAGATGTGAATAGTTGCTTAAGTTCCTCGAAAGCCCTCTGAGCCTCTATTGTCCATTGAAAATGGTGGTGCTGCTTGGTCAATTGAGTGATGGGTAGAACTACTGTGGAGAAATTTTTAATAAATTTTCGATAAAAATTGGCAAATCGTTGAACACTCTTTTTATCGGTTGGGACTGGCCAATCAAGTATTGCTGAGACCTTCTTTTGATCCATGGAAACTCCTTGGGAAGAAATCTGCAGTCCCAAGAATTGAATCTCTTCCTTGTGGAATTCACATTTCTCTGGTTTGGCATACAACCCATGAGTACGTAGTCTTCCCAGAATCTTTTTAACATGCCCCTGATGTTCTTCCAGAGATGAAGAGAACACAAGAATGTCGTCCAAGTAAACTACCATAAAATCATCGAGGAAATCTCTAAATATGTCGTTAACAAAATGCTGGAAGGTTGCCGGAGCATTGCACAATCCGAACGGCATGACTGAATATTCAAAATGACCGAAGCGGGAGCGGAATGCTGTCTTCCATTCATCACCTTCTCGTATACGGACCAGGTTATATGCCCCTCTCAAATCCAGTTTAGAAAAAATGTTGGCAGAACGTACTCTTTGAAAAAGATCTGTGATAAGTGGCAAAGGATATCTATTTTTAACGGTGACTTTATTTAATTCCCGGTAATCCACACAAGGCCTCAGTGATCCGTCCTTCTTTTCCACAAAGAATATGCCTGCCCCGGCTGGAGAGGTAGAAGGTCGGATAAATCCTTTTTTCAAATTTTCGTCTATATATTCCTTGAGTACCACTAATTCAGCTTCAGAGAGAGAATAGAGGTGACCAAACGGAATTTCTGACTTGGGCCGAAGTTCAATTGGGCAATCATAAATCCGATGTGGGGGTAATCTATCTGCCCCTTTCTTATCAAAAACGTCCATGAACTCACGGTACACAGAAGGAATACAGTCTAATTTCTTAGCTTCTGAACATAATAGTGGGCCACAAGGGAGAAGACAGGATGATTTGCAGTATTCAGAAGTAAATGAGACGTCCTGAGTTCTCCAGTTTACGCTGGGATTATGGGCCTGTAACCAAGGCATTCCAAGGATAATTGGGAATAACGGGGAATTGATTAAGTTGAAACTGAGGTATTCTTGATGATGAGTATTGGTAGTAACCAGGAGGGGAACAGTTTCATGAGTGATTGGACCGGAATTGATACCGGATCCATCTGCAAGCTGAATGGAGAGACTCTGTTCCTTTTGACGGAGAGGAAGGTGGAGACTCTTGGCAAGGGTGACATCCAAAAAACATGAGCAAGCTCCAGAGTCCAGAATAGCTTTAATCTCGCTGATTCCGTCTGGGCCCTGAAGAAACAAAAACAAAGGAACATGAGTAGAGATAGGGAATTTCATAAGGTCCCCATCAAATCCTGACATCAGGTTCTTACCCGCTGGTCTCACGGGACAAGCCTGTCGAAAATGTCCGGGGGCTCCACAGTATAGACATAAACGAGAGGTAAAGCGTCGTTGACGTTCCTCAGCTGAGAGTGAAGGTCGAGCCAGACCTAATTGCATGGGTTCCACTTCATCTCCCCCAGTAGCTGAAACTCCTGAAGATGCTGGAGGACCTGAGCTAGGGATAGGATAAGTCCAGGAAGAAGAAGCACCTCCAGCTCTTTCCAAACGCCTTTCCCGAAGGCGTCGATCAATCTGAATCGAAAGAGCAATAAGTTCTTTAAGAGTAGCAGGAACTCCGACCCGAGCCAGTTCGTCCTTTAACTGATCAGAGAGTCCCTTGCGAAACTGGAACCGGAGTGCTGCATCGTTCCATAGCGTGTCATTCTGCCAACGGCGAAACTCTGTGACATATTCTTCGACCGGACGTCTTCCTTGTCGAAGTGCTTGGATAGCAGTTTCAGCAGTAGCTGCCGTGCCTGGGTCGTCATAGAGCTCTCCTAAAGCTTCAAAAAGAGTAGCCACAGTCTGAACAGACTCATGGCCCTGATCCATCATCTGTAAGGCCCATGCTTGTGGCTCCCCCTGTAGCAAAGAGATTATGGCACCAACCTTGGAAGCCCCGGAAGCATATGTTCTTGGCTGAAGTGAGAAGTATAGTTGACAGGCACCTTTGAAGAGTCTAAATTTACTCCTGTCACCAGAGAACCGATCCGGTAGTGGCATTTTAGGCTCCGGCTGAGGAGTAGTTACTGTAACACTAGGAGGAGGGCCTTGTGTAGGTGAAGTGGCAATTCCTTGCACTTGGGTTTGTAACTGCTGATAGCCTTGCTCGATCTTTTGGACGGACAGTGTCAAATTAGCGATCTGCTGGCAAAGTTGGTCAATAGGAGACATCCCTCCAGAGGCGTCCATAGTGGCTGATCTGTACTGTTACGGTGGTGCTCTGTTGACCACTCCACTGAGGTGAGAGAACCCTTAGAGTGCAGAGTCTAAGTGCCCACGGGTGTTCACCAGAGCGCCCCGCAAGGGACGATGGACTTTCAGCTGCCTATTGTTCACCAGGTTGCACTCCAGAATTCCCTACAGTGGATAGGAGAACAGGGGACACCCCGATGTGGAGGTGAGTCTTGAAATGTCTCTGAGTGGCAGATAACAGGAGGATGTAGTAGTTAAACAATCCGGGTCAGAGGCAGGCAGCACAGGTTCAGAGTGTTTGGGCAATCCGGGTCAGAGGCAGGCAGCACAGGTTCAGCACGTTTAGGCAATCCGGGTCAGAGGCAGGCAGCACAGGTTCAGCACGTTTAGGCAATCCGGGTCAGAGGCAGGCAGCACAGGTTCAGCACGTTTAGGCAATCCGGGTCAGAGGCAGGCAGCATAGGTTCAGCACGTTTAGGCAATCCGGGTCAGAGGCAGGCAGCACAGGTTCAGCACGTTTAGGCAATCCGGGTCAGAGGCAGGCAGCATAGGTTCAGCCCGTTTAGGCAATCCGGGTCAGAGGCAAGCAGCACAGGGTCAAGACGGGTAACAATCCGGGTCGGGGCTGGCAGCAGACAGGAAGGTCCAGAAACAAGCCGAGGTCAAACCAGAGGAGTGGAGATCAAGAGTAGTCAGGACAATCCGGGTCAGCAACAGGAGGATCAGAAATATAAACAACAGGACTGGCGAACAGACACACTAGCTGACAGACAGATAGCGCAGAGTGCTGTGAGCAGCTGCCTTTTATACTGCAGGGGGGCCGGCTCTGGGATTGGATTTGGCGCCACGCATGCGTCATCATGTACGCCTGCCGCCGCGCACAACATGCCAGACGCCGCTTCCGCCCACTTCCGCACGCGTCCCCTGGCAACAGAGACCAAACCATCGCCAGGGACGCATGCGCACGTACAGATGCTTCCGCCCAGAGCCCGACCCGGAAGTGCGACCCGCGGCAAACCACGGTGCTCCGATTCCCCCGCAGCAATCCGGCCAGGCTGCACAGAGGATAGCTCAAGGACCCCCAGACCAGGTGAGCTTATTGCCGCATGACCCTGACAAATATATTCCTCCTCTTCCTTTGATTTCCCTGCCTAGCTGATCACTTGTGTTTACAAGCAAGGCTGAGGTGACTCAGTGATTGGATGTGTAAATAAAAAAAAGACTCTGGGAGGAGGGCAGCTAATAAATACACAATGAGCAAGAGAAAGGAAGGGGGGGGGGGAAGAGTCAGGGAGGATATGATGTCAGCATTAGCTTGGCAAGATGGCCACTGCCTAGAGTAGTATTTTCTGCTTTTCCTTTGTAAAATTCACAGGAATCATTACATGGATAGCACAATACATCTGTTATGTAAGTAGAAGTAGTATTTATCTACTTATATATGTGTTTTTTATTTCTAGGTTAGCATGGGTGTCACTTGTTCTTTAAGCTATGTACTTGTGACCTAATAGCCACATCACCCAGGTAAGTATACCAACATATGCCAGGGATTGCATTACATGGCCACAGCACATGGATCTCATAAATTGTCCATGTGGAAGACTAGTTAGGAAGTGCAATGCCTGCTAATGAATAGGGAAACATGCACATACATGCATGATTCCCTATTCATTTTAAGGGAACTGATCTCGGCTGCTGATGTGCAGAAAACTACAGGAGTCTGTGGTCTTTGCACATTGTGGGCACACCACTTTCCAAGCAGGAAACGTGCCAAGAATGGTGTCCCTAGGTACTATGGTGGACACAACAATCCAGAATGCAGCAAAGGTCAGCACCAGTGCAACTAAAAAATTAGCTCTTTATTTAAACTTATTAAAAAGATGAAAGGCTGCATAACCTGACACAGTTGGCTATCGCTGGATACAGCCATACTTTTTGATATGTTTCATTTAAAGAGCTTGTTTTTTAATTATACTCGGAGGTGCCGACCTTTACTGCCTCCATGCAAGATGCAATGGAATTCCACTAGCAATTGCAGTCATAGGTGTGCTAAGCCAAAGAACGTCTGATTGCAAACCTTCAGCTTAGGAAATCGTATAATCGATTTTTCTAAAAATCCGAGAAAAACAATATGAATAAGAAGTTGGTTCATTTATTAGTACTTTCTTATACAACCTACTATATACTATTCAATTTCGCAAACAAATACCCAGATTCTTCCAACATGTCTGATCAGATTTTTATTAAAAAAAAAAGGAATAATTGTTCACTTTTTCTTGGAAAAAAAAAAGATTATTTTCAATTTTTACGCTATTTGATTGTTTTGGTCGAATAAACGGGAAAATCAAACATTTTAATTTTACCATGTATGGACACCATTAAATTTGTAAAATTGGAGTCTAAAGAATGAAAACATGATTCATAAGAGCAGGCCAGCTCCTTCCATTGTTCCAGTCTCAATTGCCCAATTGCTTAAAGTCTAAGACTAAAAATCTACTCAGCAGCACTGAAAAGGCTTAATGTTTCTTTAACAGTTTCACAGCATCAGACCTTTGTTTCTATTATACAAGCCTCATTTTTAGCTGCACAGAAGAAAACTGCCCGGGCATTTTTCCCCTGATGCTGTGTAAAGTATAATGGGATTTCTGATGTTGTTGTACTCGTTCTGCTGTTTTGATGCAAATTTCTTTTTTTTAAATTTGAGATTTGAAGCCTAGCGTGTGCAGCTGGAAGGGGTGATCAGGACACAGGACAGTTGGAACTGTGTCTCATGCTCCCTGTCACCTCCTTTCAACCAAAAAGATGGCTGCCCCCATGAAATCACAAACATTTGCCTGATATTTTAAAACAGGGTCGGTAAGAGATTACAGTATATTACCTATCTATTTTAATTAACATAACTAATGTAACTTAATGACAGTATGTTTGTTTAGGCTGAAGTTCCAGTTTAAGTGCCCATTGTAGGCACAGTCTACTGCAGATTAGGGTCAGCATGGGCATTATCACTGGTGTGCAGATACACAGCCTCATAGACAGCAAGCTGTGATGCACTGTATGTTCTGTTAGCTTCTTCTCTTCGCCAGCATTACAATTTTCAGCAATTTATGCTACAGGATTTAGGGGCAGTGTAGAGGCAAGGGGCAATTGTAAACACTGCTGGGTCCCCCAGATCATCCCTCTGTTTTATGCTCCCCAGGGCCCCAGCAAAATTTTGTCAGATAGCAACTCACCTTTTCTGGCTTGCTGCTTCACCCATTCTCCCTGTCTCAATTCCCGCTGGCTGCCTCTTCTCTATGACTCGTCATGTCATTACAGAATAACATGTGCCAAGTCACTGAGAAGAGACTAAAGACAAAAGCACATGGACAGGAATAACGCACCAGCAGGGACAGGTGAGTTGCTATGCTGACAAAAACAGTGAAGGAGGCCCTGGGGAGCATATTAAAGTTGAGGGGAGAGTAGGGTGGCAACTGGCTCCAGGACCCTGGGGGGTTAATATGCTGCAAGGTTGGAGGGGGGCAGGTTGGGACCCCCAGGTTAATTTTACCCCAGGTTTCTCCTGGGGCTTGAATTGGCCCTGCGTAGATCTAGACCAGAGAGGACAGAAAGTCTTTGCTCATTATGCACAAGTAATGAGTCTGGCGTGCTCATAACTATGATGTCGTTGACAAACAGTTCTTCCTTGAGACACTTTTGGTCTTTACTAACCAATGAATACCAGGAACGATGGACTCGCCCAGAAAGCTCTCTATCCCAGATGCTCTAACCCAGCCATGCAGCCTTCACGATTTGCCACTTGTCGCTCACATTCTTACGCTTGCTTGTTTTTCCTGTTTTTGATGGATCACCTTCAAAAAGTTCACTTCCATTGTATCATGTTAATAAACATGATTCACATCACCTATCAGTGTTTTTTTCTAGCTGTGGTTGATCAGTGTGTTACGTACGCTGTGTAACAGCACAGGTTTACATAGCATTATCTCCTACAAATACATAATATCATTTTGACAGCATCCTGTAATTTTATATATTCTTTCCAAGCAGTTATTACAAAATATTATAAATGAACTCTCACAACCTGTCTCATAGAATCTGAGTACAGAACATCACTACACAGCAGTCTCCTCCTAAAACCATTGGTATTTACATACATTCATTGCTATCACAATTTTAAAAGAAGGATGTGAATGGTTGTTCAGTCTATTCTATCGATCCCAAAAAACATACCACATACAAAAAGGTTAGATGCCAATAAGAATATAAAACCTTCAATTACTTAATTCACTTTTTCTCCTACAATTTCTCCTATGTGATAATTTTCACAGCTTAATTAAAAGCCTTTACAGCCACCAGAAAGCAAGAAAATACTCAGAATTAGTTTGACGGTACTTTTATACCTACTTTTTGGTACTTTTTCAATTGCAAAAGGTTATTTTTTTCATGCAGAGGATGAAAAATGATCTCCTAAGAGAAAACTTAAAATGAGATTGTGAATTCTTCTGAGGGACAGTACACACATAATGATCATTATTAGAAAGTGGATTATAATTAGGGTCAATTGGTGTGTAATCTGGACTTTATTAGGTTGATAATTCCAGCTCTACCTGTTGCTACGATTTCTGTCAAACATTATCTCAACTTGTTTATGGTCTTGTTTGCAGGGCCAGCGCTACCATAGAGGCAAAGGGGGCAATTGCCCCAGGGCTCCCAAAGTGTCTCACCCCAACTTAACTGTTGCTCCCCAGGGCCCTTAAGCAGTCTTTGGCAGAGCCAGGGGGTGTCAGCCCCTGGCTCAGGGGCTCTATGGGGAAATCTGGCTGCATAAAAGGGTCTCTACTGCCGCTTTTTGGTTGGGGGAAATCAATCTGGGGGGCCCCAGGTTAATTTTGCCCAAGGGCCCCATTGTTACTAGAACCGGGCCTGCTTGTTTGTTTATGTAAAATACAGCCATTCCACAGCGATTGCTAAAGACTGTCAGATTGTGTGTGTCAAAGCTGCTGTTAGTAACTCAGTTAGCGCAAGTGTGGTAAATAAGTAACAGTAGTATGGATGAAGTCTGCACACTCCCAGGCTAGGAAAGTCCAAAAAGCTTTATTGATGAATCACAGGCACAGCATAAAAACGGCTGACATTTTTCGGACTGAATTGTCCTTACTCATAGCCTTCAATAACCAATCAGGTATAGAGAAG
The DNA here is from genome assembly GCF_040937935.1 of Hyperolius riggenbachi. Classification (NCBI taxonomy): domain Eukaryota; kingdom Metazoa; phylum Chordata; class Amphibia; order Anura; family Hyperoliidae; genus Hyperolius; species Hyperolius riggenbachi. The sequence continues at coordinate 82,042,868 of NC_090648.1, read as the reverse complement.
TACAGCGGTTTTTCCTTTTACTCTATTCTACGGAAAATAAGTAACAGCTGTTCTTCGTGTGTGCATATGTGTGTGCGTGTGTGTGCGTGTGCGCGTGTGTATGTCTGTGTGCGTGCATGTGTGTGTGTGCGTGTGTGTGTGTGTACAGTGTGTGTGTACAGTGTGTGTGTACAGTGTGTGTGTGTGTGTGTGTGTGTGTGTGTGTGTGTGTGTGTGTGGCTGCAGCTGGTAACTAATAGAGGAAAAGGAAACTACTAGAGAATTCTGTACTGCAAATCGAGAACGGATTCCGTTCAATTGTGCTCATGGTCAGTTTTGTAAATTCTTAGCTGTCTTAAGATGGAAATAGTAGGTAATTTCAATACTATTAAATTACAAAAAGATTGGAGTATCACTGATACTTCCTTATTGGAAAATTTTAGTAAGCATGACATTTCACTTTAACCACTTCACCTCCCTTGCTACGCTTATCTACTCCCCACAAAACTTCATCTGAAGCTCAGGGGAGTAGATAGGCGTACTTGTGGTAAACAGTGTGCTGTATGCCCAATAAGCTATCTGATTATATATATAGGGTATCATTTTAACCGTGACAAGTGAGAGAATAGATTTTGTGGTGTTTGACAACTGAGGGATAAGTCATGTGATTTTTTTTACCGGAAAACTGAATGAAAAGCAATAAAACTGTTATTTACATGTACTCTATACCCCTAAATAAATACTAGTAAAAAAAAAACAAAAGTGACATCATTGAAAAGAGAATACATAGTTACCCTAGGGACTTAGCTTTTAAAATATGTATGCCATGAGAGTGTATTACTGTTAATCATGAAGATAAGGGCTTTTTAATTACTGATAGAGTACAATGAGAAAACAAAAAACACAAACCAGAAACTAATATATTATCGCCATACATTGTACTAGGAACATTATTTAAATGTTGAGATAACCAGGACAAATTAGCAAATACAATGTGTGGGTTTTACCTATGGTAACATTGTTTATTTGAAAACTATAGTGCATGGAAATGGAGAAATAGTGTATTTTTTCTTTTTTTTTCTCATTTTTCCCTTTAAAATGCACAGATAATAGCATAATTGCTAAAAGCAAATATCACCCTCACAAAGCATAATTTGTGGCAAAAAAACAAGATATAGATCATTTACATCTGATGAGTAGCAATAAAGTTATTGGTGAATGAATGAGAGGAGCGCTGAAATGTGAAAATTGCTCTGGATTTTAAGCAAAAAACCCTGTGGAGCTGAAGTGGTTAACCTTCAACAATTTCCTCTCAATCCACCCAAAAAAAGTGCATATATATATATATATATATATATATATATATATATATACACACACACACAGAGACCAGTGATCACAAAGTGCATGAATGATTGCAGATGTGAAGTGCACACGAGAGCCACAATATTGTCTGTAAACTTATAATCAGTTTGATAAAGACAGTGAACTACTTGGTCACGTCAAGTGGTGTGTATATATATATATATATATATATATATATATATATATATATATATATATATATATATATATATATATATAAAATAGCTTCCTGAACCCAACAAAATATTTAAAAAAATGCCATTTTAAGCAGTAATAAGCTAAACATTTTCCTAACATAAAACTCTCCAGTGACCTAGACAGGGAATTAAATGTATTCAATGAAAGCCTCAAGCTGCAGGTTAATTAACCAGCTGTCAGTTAACTGATCAGCAGCTGCGAGCTTTGCTCAGTTTCTTTCCCCTGTATGAGTCAGAGCAAATCTGCATATTAGGAGACCTTTTTTTGTACAATACTAGTCACAATGAGCTTGAATATTTTTAAAAAAATGAGAGGTAGGGAAAATAATGAAAGTTAAATTTTGTTTAGTTTATTAAAAAACAGGAAGGTGATAAGGTGAATGCGTTCTGTGCGAACATTTTGGTTGCTAATCTGTCTGTCTGTCTGTAACCACTTAAGAAAACCCAAGGATAGAATTGGTATGTCCTCTCTTAGACTTTTGGTTGGTTGCTCCCTACAAGAGTTAATTGTTTGGATTATGACCAAATATATAGATGTACGTTCTTGCTGGATTTGCGTGCCCCCCCCCCAACACACTCTTCCCAAAACAATAAATAAAGAAATAAATAAAATCAGTTGGTTCTTCATTGACCTTAGGCTATGAACAAGACATTAGACTATGACTATGTAGGTATTAGACTCCTCCGAAGGGATATTCATGACTATGTATTCTGAAAAGCACTGTAGAAGATGCCAGTGCTATATAAATGCATGATAATATTAACACAAAGGAAGCATACATTCCTTATCTGATACAAACAAAAAACTCTACTTACAGTAACTGTGCTCACCAAGTCCTAGTTTACCAAAAGTGGAAAAAATTGATGAATGAACAAAATTAAATATGCGTTCTTAAAACAGAAGGTATTTGCAATAATTCAACTTTCAGTGAGCAAGTATGATGTCCCATAATGTATCACTGCCAACTATGCAAATCAGCTCTTTATGCCCCTAAAAGCCAGGCACACATCTAGAACTGCTGGTGTACAGTAAACCTATAGTTTATAAGCTTTACAGAGCCACACCAGCCCAACATGCATACAGCTGTTTCTGAGTTTTTTTGCTCCTTATCAGAGCATGGCATGGATTGACATGCTCAATGGGATAGGGTTTGGGCCAGTACTATGGAATAACCAGATAGCTCATGGTGACCCAAACTACTATGAAGGTGTAGGGGGCTTAAATAATAACTTATCCCTTGTAAAAATTAAAAAAAATGTGTGGGCCAAAAAAGTAAGTATGATTTTGCATTCTTAAAAATGTCAACAATTCTTTCTGTTTTAAGTAGGCAAAATCATATTTAGCAAAGTTTTTTTTATTTTTTAGTAAGAGGGTTTTTTAGTCTCTCTATGCCCTTTATACCTTTTTACTGGTTCTGGCTCACCATGAGGTGTAGGGATATTCTAGAGAACAAAAATTATTGTCCTAATTCTGTTGTTAAGGAGCTGTCCACCATCACACAATCAAAAATTCCAAATAGCCCCCCTGGTAAGCTCCAGTCCTTTGCTATGATGGTGGCCACTGAAGATCTAAAGCTGCAGTGAGTATTTGATATATTTGCCCAAAAAATGTTTGTTTGTTTTTTCACTTTAGGTAAGACATTTATATTTTTTACTCTATATAAACAGTTTTAATCTCCCAAGGGCCTTTTTTGTTAATAAGCCCTCCATCGTTAGTGATGCAATTACATGCATTAGGTGAACACCAAATGACTACATACTGTGTTTTTATTCATACACAGTTCTTATACATTATAAATTTGGGTCACATGTTAAGTAATATTAATATATATATAAATTATGTGCACACAATCATTAATGTCACTATGAGCAATGATTTTTTTTCCTGTGTGTATTTCATAGATTTAATTCCCTATCTTTTCCTTTCAATATTTTTGGTCAAGTTTTCAGAAAGATACATGGCTGTTTTTAAACATTAGCAGAAATAGCTATGGTAAAAAAAAAAAAAAAAAAATACATGATAAAATAAATGTGACTCTTTTGTTTTAATTCAGGTAAAAAGTAGTTTTACAGCATCTGCACTAATATTTTCAATTATGTTTAAGAAAAATATGAGTATGATAATATACTTTTTTGTATGTCTCAAAAGTTTAATGAGCGCCATAATGAAATATGAGCTGATATTAAAAAAATATGTATTTATAATATATGTAATAATGTGCGACGGAAGTGTGTTATTATAGAAAATTTCAAAAGTTGCAGTTATCAGAAGTCAGTTTTAAATGAAATGCCAAAAATTATATTTTGTTTTTCTCCAAGTGCAATAGCGTGGGAACTGATAGATGTATGACTAAATAGGAGTATTTAATATAAAGATTTTTTTATCATAAAATGCATTAATGCTAAAAAAAAATAAAAAATGGCAGCAACACCTGAACACTTGAATTAGTTAATTGACATAATGAAAATTACATGATTTAAAAGATAAAACATGCTCTGTATATTTAACTATAGTATGTGCTTTTTGTAAATTGTAGTATGAATACTGCAGGTAAAAAAAATGGCGTCAGCATACGAAAAATAATTAATTAAATAAATAAGTATTTATGCATTATATTTGTGTTGAGCAGTTTCAGTGCAGAGATGTAACATTTCACATACAGTTTTAAATTCTCAGCTAAACAGAAATGATCCAGTATACAGGTATTAAAAATGGAAGAATTGAAAAAGTAAAATATGAAAAGATCAGCTAGATATCATATAAAAAGATCAGCTAAATATTAGACCATAATATACATGAAAATAAGGATAAAATAAATAATAATAATTTACAGAGATATTTTAAAATTCTATATCCAAATGCAGATTTATTTTTTTAAAGGATTTTTTTGGAAGTGTTTATCATTTTTGAAGGCTGCAATGTAAATAAATATCATTATATGCTCGTTAAATTGAAAATCTGATGTTTTCCCATTAATTGGGCCAGCTTAGTTTAATAAATGTGTAAGTTCATTGTGTTTTGTCTGTAAGTTTATTGTGTTTTGTATGTAAGTTTATGGTGTTTATAGTAGCCACGATGTTTTGACAGTAATAACCCTCTACTTCTGTAGAGTACATAAAGAAGTCTACCGCTAAGATATGAATAATTGTAACGGTGATAACTGTTTATGATAGTTGTTGACAGTTTTTCAGCAGTTCAGTAAGTATACTGTTAATTATCTAACCAACAGTAAATATTGGCATCATTTGACTTTCAGACTCTGAAGATGTCGCTATCATCCAAATAAAATATATTTTTTATTGCAATACAGAACAGTGAAAAATACATATAGCATTCAAAAATCACATGTTCTAGAAATATATACAGACCAAAACCACCGCAAACTACCGAATTGTGCATTATAAAATATTAAAAACGTAGATTACTTTTTTCTTACCTTGTTTTGGTTTTTTAGTTTTCTCCCTCAAGACGTAGAATATTGTATTATGCTGTTTAATTCTATTCCCCCATGGAAGGCATTTAACTCATTAATAATGATTCCTTTCCAAAAGCAGTACTGTTTCCCAGTTCATCACAGGAACTTGCAGCATCCATCATCTGACAGAGCTCTCTGGAAGAGCACGGAGGAGAAGAAAGAGGAGGGGTGGAAGGTAGACAAGGGCTGGATAATAGTGAAGTCCAGATACTCTGTATCTCATGTGGAAAGCAGATGATTACAATACAAGATCAATGATTTCTCATCATCGACAGCTGAGCAACATTTTTTTCTCCAGCAATTATTTAAGTAAAATGAGCATCTATTTAATTAAAAGATACTTTGTAACACTTATGCTACTGCTGTATTTTTTGCCTCTTTAATGTTTATCGGAATGTAAACTTCTGCTGTATTGAAAAGTGCCAGAATGGTCTTAAGTAACTAATAATGCTTTTTGATTACCTGGTGTGGATTAGTTTCACATTCTTCTGCTTACTAAGCCTCTTACAGACATTGCATGATAATTGTCGACACTAACCATTTATGGTCAAGGTTGTATGACAGTCCTATGTTCAAACAGTCCTCATCCATTGCAAACAACTGACCCTGGTCAATGAAAGAGTGATCACTGTCTTGGATTTCTTCTCAGCCTATCATTATAGTACTCTCTTGCAGCTGGCCAACTTTCTCCCATCCCTTCTCCAAAGGAAAGAACATCAGTTTTGGATGAGCCAAGTCTAGATGTTTGTAAAGCACTCACTGGCCATATGGTGATTGGTTACTTTACTGTACAGTGAACTACGTCCAAAGTCGAAATTTCACTATGCACAACTAGACTTCTCTAAGCCTAAGACTCTAATGAGAATTTATCAAAAAACACCACCTTACATTATTAGACATTTTCAGTAGATTCTGTGTTAGATTTGATAAAACATTGAATCCAACAAAAATTCTATTAAAATGTAATACTGGGAACACACAATGCAATTTCCTGTCCGACTGACGGGTGATCGAACAGGTAGTTGTACTGTGTGTACATGTCCAAACTGCTCCCGATCGATAAAAGGATCAATTTTCCAATGATAACTAAGCAAAATCGATCCCTTTCTCGATCGGAAACAGATTGGACTTATCGGAAATAATCGCCTGATTGCTAACAGTTGGACAGGAAATTGCATTGTGTGTTCCCAGGACAAGGTGCTTTCTATTTTCTAGGGCGGGAGTAGCATGCCATTGATGCTTTCTATAGCTTTGTACTACGCATTGAGCTACCGCCAGAGATTGCAACAGATATCTGATATTGATCGTTAAGGCTTCATTTCCATATGATGCAATTTGCGTGCTGCGTCATAGTCCGAAGCGATAATAGGGATAGCAATAGGGATTCGGATGTGATCTGTGGCTGTCGTTTCAGGTCCAGATTCATGGGCAGGGAAACATAGCGGATCGCCACATGTGAAAACTGAGCCTTACCAGATTTCAACCTGATCCAATGATGTATGATGGCTTTACAACCACATAAACACTTTCAATTTGTGTCACCCAAAATGTGACTGTTTTGGAAGAAAAGTTGGTGTGCAGCTGCCCTTGATGCTGCTGATCTCCTTTCTATTGTTCTGGTGGGATGGAATAGTGATGCTCATCATCTGCACAAAATTATGCAAAATTACGGTTCCTGGCTACAATTACAAAGAAAATTAATTTCAATTTTTCTAAATTTCGCATTACAGTTTTGTATCATAATTGCAAATTCTGATGCAAAATTACGATTAAGAGAAATTTGTTCTCGGTCATCACTAGGATAGAGAATAATTGGCCACCTGGTCCTCACCACAGTGCCCTGCAAGAGATAATGGACTGCTGCTCTAGTGGGCAACAGATTCTTCCCTACCAGTGACAATCAGGTCACAGTACATGGAACAGAGCGTCGATGTAAACAAGGGCCCCAGGCCCTGAACTAACCACACAACCCCACAGCATAATGCAACCTCCACCAAATTTGACAGTAGGTAGCAGGTGTTTTTCTTGGAATGCAGTGTTCTTTTTCCACAATGTTTAACAACTGTTCAAAACAGAGGCGCCAGATAATGATAAAATAGTTAAAAAAACATTTAAAAATGGGGGCGGTAGTGGTGGACTTACCTCCCACAAGTAGACACACAGTCAGTTATGTGTTCACTAAAAAATATCTTTATTCAAATTGACTCCAAAGTAATAGCAAGGCATTTCACAGGGAACATCCCGCTTCATCAGGCAGTGCATGGGGCTTGTAAAGATCCAGCCAGGTATGAGCGCCTTGCATTTCCCCAATGCAAATCGCTTTTTGTTATGACCAAATAATGTTATGACCAAATAACTAACTTTTTGTCCCATAATTCCAAAGAACCTTGTTCTAAAATGTATCTGACTTAATTGAGCATTTGCACACAACAAGCAACTCTGTGGCAGATTGAGCTACTTCTTCATCACAATGCCATTCAGATGTTCTTTGTGCAAACTGAGCTGAATTGTAGAATGATGTACAGATACACCATCTGCAGCAAAATGTTCTTGTTGGTCCTCAGAGGTGGTCTGTGGGTTGTCAGTAACCATTCTCACAATTCTGCACATATGCTGCTCCTGTATTTTTATGGCCTGCCAGACCTGTGTTTAACAACAACTGTGCTTGTGGCCTTCCATTTCCTAATTACTTTCCTTACAGTTGACAGTTTAAACCTTAGAGATGGCTCTTTTGTAGCCTTCCCCTAAGGGCTATATTACACTGAATGCATTTTAATGCATCACGTTTTAATGTGGGTTTATTTCTCCATAGCAGTGCATTGTGAAAAAACGTCAGTTTTTCAGCATAGTGTAAAAGAGGTCATAGGGAAACATGGACACTGGACTTCACATCAGTTGTCCTTTCAGTTACAACTGATAATGAGCTTGATTAATCAAGCAGCGCAGCTTAATGAGCGCTTGTTGCCATGTAAGGGGGGGTGCCTTCCTTAGTTATGTGCATTGCTTCCTGCTGCGTAATATGTTGGCGCTTTATAAATACAATAAATAAATATAAATAATTAATTAATATTAACTGCGGGTGGCCCTGCTTCTGTGAAGTATTGGTACCACTGTATTGCTACATTGCTATGTGTGGGGAGCCAGGTTGTGGTGCTGAAGGACAACACCACATGGTAAACCTCGCTCTCCATCGCCCATAACATGGGAGCATCGCTCAGGCTTTCACCTGAGTAATGCTCCCTAACGATCTGCCATCGCATGAGTAAACTAGCAATAGGATTTGCTGGTAATCCTCGCACGATGGCAAGGTGATATGTAGCTTCCATATGCACGCTACTTATCACCTTGAATAGCATCAGGCCCAATATCTATTGGAACGCCACTATTGCCGCCTTGTACTGCCCAATGCAATAAAAAGGCATAGGAATGCCCTCCACTCTGTGCTTATCTTTACGCTCAGTACAATAAAAGGCGACCTTTCCCATATAAAACCATCGTACATTGATTGGAATTGGTTCAAGTGTATGGGCTAAACACTAAATAGCCTGCACTCACACCAGAGCCAGTTCTCTCAAGAAGCAAGGTGAAACATTTGCATCAGGTGCAGATTACAGAGGCAGCAGGTTTGTACTGTGTTGAAACTTACAGCATGCAGTCAGAGTAGGAGGAGAAGAGAGAGGAGAGCGAGCAAGGTAAAGTGGTCATCATTGGGGAAAAGCTGCTTGTTGTGCTGTGTGAGGAGTCTGACAGTGAGTGAGGAGGGGGGAGGCAGGAGAACAGCAGCAGAAGGGTGGAGGTGGCACTGCTGTCCTGACTGAGGAGGAATGGAGAACGACCAAAGGGCTGAGTTTGAGCAGTTTTTTGTCACAGACTCGCAGCCAGCCAGCATGTTATTGTGTTGAGCTGCAGCATGTCAAGTCCCAAGTTGGTGCATATGCTCCCTTGCTGACTGAGAATTTTAATTAAAGCAAAGTAAATTGTCGGGTGCTGTACGATCATTCCAAATGGGGGGGGGGGGCATCATCACAAGTTTGCCTCAGAAAGCAAGAAGTCTAGAACCGGCGCTGTGACCAGAAATGCTGAGAGGGTGTCCATGTTACATTGTTACAAGCAGACCCAATTAAATGTAACCGTCCTTGCTCCACTATGTCAAAGCAAACCTGTGACTTTTCCTAATCAAAAAGTTAGACACTTACCTCAGGTGAAAAAAGCCTCTGGATCCTACACAGGCTTCCCTCTCCCATGCTACTGCGCAGGTGCGAGCTGGGACTGTTCCTCCAAAAGAAGGACAGTTGGGAGCTATGTGGTCATGGTACATTGTACAGGTAGTCATACTGCCAGTTAGAGTAAGACTCACCAATTACTGGCGTAAAACTGATTAGGTGGAATAATGCTAAGCATTGCATCCAGAATCATGGAGATCCGCCCCTAGCTGTTCCTATGACGAACTGATCATTGACTAGTTCAATAATTCCCAACTGGTGTGCCGCAACACATTCATTGTTGGCCATTTTTTTTTGTAGCCCTGCACCAAGTACTATGAGCGGAGGGTGGAGGCAATTCAGTGAGGCGGGAGCCAGAGAGAAATACTTGGAGAGGAGGAGGAGGGGAGCGATCCTGGCTATGGAGGGGTGAGTGGACATGAGCTCAGAACGTCCTCTCTGCTCTAAAAGATACACAACAGCATAATAACGTTTTACATATTGCCCCTGCAACAACCTAACCATACCAGCAGCAGCATATTATCCCTGCAGCCCCCCCCCCCCCCCCCCACACACACTAATTGTGCAGCAGCATTGTCCCTCTACCCCCCTCCCCTATTGTGCTGGCAGCAGCATATGCTCTCTGAGCCCCCCATTGTGCCAGCAAGCATAAGCATATTGTTTCTGCAGCCCCCCCCCCCCCCCCAATGTGCCAGCAGCATCAGCATATAGTCCCTGCAGCCCCCCCCCCCCCCCCCATTGTGCCGGCAGCAGTCAAATTGTCGCTGCAGCCCTACAATGCTCTAACCCTCATTTTCCAGTGATTTAATGATTATTATGCTATCATATGTGACGTGTCACGGATATCTGAATGTTTGGCGTAATGTGATTTGTCACGGATATCTGAATGTTTGGCGTGATGTGTCAGGACCTGGAAAAGGTTGGGAACCACTGGACTAGTGTTTACTTCTAGTGCTTCTTCAGCATGTTAGTTGTTCCTCTAGCAACTCTGCCATGGTGTACAAATGTGAAAGCGTTCTGTTATGATGCACAGTAGAATCTCGTTATAGTAAACTCTGATATAGTAAACCTCTGGATATAGTAAACTAAGGTCCCAGAAAATGTGTCTGTATAAATATACAATGTATGATGCTCTGATATAGTAAACTTCTGACATAGTAACCTACTTTTCCTGGTCCCGTGGCGTTTACTATAAAGGGATTCTACTGTATTAATGATACTGTATACATCATAGTGTACTTCTACTGATCAGGAACCACTCCCAACATTCATTTTAGAAATGTCCTCCCTGAACATATTCAAGATGTTTTAATGTTGGGATTCACTCCAACTAAATAGTTGTCTACATAATCCCCCACACTTCAAACTGTATTTTGCTCACATTGCTCCAACCATTCTAAAGTAAACCTGCAACCAGGGCGTCACATGGGATGCTGGGCAGCCGTGAATAGTATCAGCGACAGGAAGCTAAGCAATTACTGCTAATGTTATCATCCAGTACAACTGCTAACTACTATGGCACATACTGCTGGTGTAACATGTAGCTCATAGCAACTGCACTAGGTAACATTAGCAAATAGCAACGACTGCCTGCAGCTACGGAGTCTCCTGTTTGACATAGGCCTCAGGGACTTTCCACACTGCATGCACTTCAGTCTGATTTTTGAAAAACATGCGTTTCAGTCACATGGGCACCATGATTAACCTCCTTGGCGGTAATCCCGAGCTAGGGTTGGGGCAGAAAACTGCATATCAGAGCGGTAATCCTGACATGTGCTCGTGATAGCTGCCGGAGGCTGTATGTAGTGCAATGCGTGCAGCGGCCGTTTCAACAAACCTCCTAGAGGATCCCAACATCGGCCGCCATTCTTCTTCCTCTCCTCCAAAGCTCTGCTTCTTCCTCATGACGACAGCCGGCAATCTCCCTTTAGGGTTGCGCAAAAGGTGGATCAGCGCAACACCAGGCCGCCTCCGAATGGCCTCCAATCAGAGATGCGCTGAGCCCCCCCAGGAACTACAAACACACCTTGAACCCAAACAGAAGCTCTGCCTATACACCAAAAGCATGGCTGTTAAGTGGGAGCAGCTGACCAAAAACAAATTAAATTAGTACATAGCAAGGAAATGAGCAGCGCTACTTAAAAACAGACTAGTGCCTACCTGCAAAAGAGTGCAAGCCCCACTTGTGGGGTCAAATACACACCGAGCATACACATGACCTGTCTACCACTAGAGGAGGATGTTGGTTTCCATTAACAGCTTGCATGCAACCTATTAAGTACTCGTCCCTCCCACTGCGAAGAAGTCAATCCTCCATTGGAGGGACTTAACACTAACTAAATCCTAACCTATGTATATGCATAGCCTGTGTGCGCTACCAAATAAAATTGAAAAATCGAAAATTGCCCAAAAAGGTGGATCAGCGCAACACCAGGCCACCTCCGAATGGCCTCCAATCAGAGATGCGCTGAGCCCCCCCAGGAACTACAAACGCACCTTGAACCCAAACAGAAGCTCTGCATATACACCAAAAGCATGGCTGTTAAGTGGGAGCAGCTGACCAAAAACGAATTAAATTAGTACATAGCAAGGAAATGAGCAGCGCTACTTAAAAACAGACTAGTGCCTACTAGAGTTGGGCCGAACGGTTCGCCTGCGAACGGTTCCATGCGAACTTCCGTGGTTCGCGTCCCGCATGCGAACTTTTGCGGAAGTTCGGTTCGCCCCATAATGCACCATGAGGGTCAACTTTGACCCTCTACATCACAGTCAGCAGGCCCAGTGTAGCCAATTAGGCTACACTAGCCCCTGGAGCCACTCCCCCCCTACTAAAAGGCAGGCAGCGGCGACCATTACGGTCACTCGTGTGCCTGCATTAGTGAGAGTAGGGCGAGCTGCTGCACACTCTCTCTCATAGGGAAAGATTAGTTAGGCTTAGCTTGTCCCTGGCTGCATACCTGTTCTGTGAACCCACCACTGCATACCTGTTCTGTGAACCCACCACTGCATACCTGTTCTGTGAACGCACCACTGCATACCTGTTCTGTGAACCCACCACTGCATACCTGTACTGTGAACCCACCACTGCATACCTGTTCTGTGAACCCACCACTGCATACCTGTTCTGTGAACCCACCACTGCATACCTGTTCTGTGAACCCACCTCTGCATACCTGTTCAGTGAACCCACCACTGCATACCTGTTCAGTGAACCCACCACTGCATACCTGTACTGTGAACCCACCACTGCATACCTGTTCAGTGAACCTGCCACTGCATACCTGTACTGTTCAGTGAACCCGCCACTGCATACCTGTTCTGTTCAGTGAACCCGCCACTGTATACCTGTTCTGTTCAGTGAACCCGCCACTGCATACCTGTTCTGTTCAGTGAACCCGCCACTGTATACCTGTTCTGTTCAGTGAACCCGCCACTGCATACCTGTTCTGTTCAGTGAACTCGCCACTGTATACCTGTTCTGTTCAGTGAACCCGCCACTGCATACCTGTTCTGTTCAGTGAACCCGCCACTGTATACCTGTTCTGTTTAGTGAACCCGCCACTGTATACCTGTTCTGTTCAGTGAACAGTTTGGTGTGTCAGTGTGAAGCAGTACCTTAATTACACTACCTGATTGATGTATACACATGCAAGATGTTTTAAAGCACTTTAGGCCTGTCATTTAGCATTCAATATGATTTCTGCCCTTAAAACGCTGCTTTGCGTCAAATCCAGATTTTTCCCGGGGACTTTTGGCGTGTATCCCACTCCGCCATGTCCCCCTCCAGGTGTTAGACCCCTTGAAACATCTTTTCCATCACTTTTGTGGCCAGCATAAATTTTTTTTTTCAAAGTTCGCATCCCCATTGAAGTCTATTGCGGTTCGCGAACTTTAAAGCGAACCGAACCTTCCGCGAAAGTTCGCGAACCTAAAATCGGAGGTTCGGCCCAACTCTAGTGCCTACCTGCAAAAGAGTGCAAGCCCCACTTGTGGGGTTGAATACACACCGAGCATACACATGACCTGTCTACCACTAGAGGAGGATGTTGGTTTCCATTAACAGCTTGCATGCAACCTATTAAGTACTCGTCCCTCCCACTGCGAAGAAGTCAATCCTCCATGGGAGGGGCCTAACACTAACTAAATCCTAACCTATGTATATGCATAGCCTGGGTACGCTACCAAATAAAATTGAAAAATCGAAAATTGCGCAAAAGGTGGATCAGCGCAACACCAGGCCGCCTCCGAATGGCCTCCAATCAGAGATGGTTTGGTCAGCTGCTCCCACTTAACAGCCATGCTTTTGGTGTATATGCAGAGCTTCTGTGTGGGTTCAAGGTGCGTTTGTAGTTCCTGGGGGGGCTCAGCGCATCTCTGATTGGAGGCCATTCGGAGGTGACCTGGTGTTGCGCTGATCCACCTTTTGCGCAATTTTCGATTTTTCAATTTTATTTGGTAGCGCACCCAGGCTATGCATATACATAGGTTAGAATTTAGTTAGTGTTAGGCCCCTCCCATGGAGGATTGACTTCTTCGCAGTGGGAGGGACGAGTACTTAATAGGTTGCATGCAAGCTGTTAATGGAAACCAACATCCTCCTCTAGTGGTAGACAGGTCATGTGTATGCTCGGTGTGTATTCGACCCCACAAGTGGGGCTTGCACTCTTTTGCAGGTAGGCACTAGTCTGTTTTTAAGTAGCGCTGCTCATTTCCTTGCTATGTACTCCCTTTAGGGTTGCAGCGCCACCCGGAGGATGGACTGAAACCTGCAGCGCTGGAGCCAGGGAGGTGAGTGATTGCTGGAACTGCTGCAGATCTCCCTGGCAGCATGATTTTTTCCAGGTTTTAGGGTCTGAAAGGGTGCAAAAGCATTACACCGCTTTTAGACCCTAAAATCTGGAAAGAATCATAACGCCAAATGGGTTAAGATAGTAATCCCCATGCCCTGTACAGAGTAGGGCATTCTGTTTTTGAAGGACACACGAGGTGAAAATAAACAAATGAAATAAACAATTGCATCTCTCCGTCTTCTCCTAAAAAAAACTTTTTAAGATATTCCACAGTTTTATTTTATATTTAAATCGACTTTTTAATTGTTTTACCATTTTATTGTTTTTGCTCAATGACCCATTCATTGAAGTATGCCAGAGCTAAAATCTATGAACTATTATTCGTTTTTATCTTTTTCCTGCTCTCAGAAGCCATTTTCTGCGAGGATAGACATACCTAATGTTTAACTCTTTCAAGCAGAGAAAGAAAAAAAGGGACACAGTATAGTTATTTATGTGCTATATTGTACATACATATGTCTATCTCATCGTGTCACGTCACCTCGGGTATTCTTTAACCTAATGCTGCATTTCTCCTGCGTTTACGTTTGGGTTATTGGGAGGGTATGCAAACTGCATAACAAACGCAGTGCTATGTGATTTTACTATGCAATCTCCCATTTGATAAACTTCTGCCGCTTTTTTTTTTTTTTTTACACATTAGCAGTTGTAATCGTGCCCACTGATTGCACCCAAGTGGCAGTATGTATATGGTGAACAACAAAGGGGATAGTATTGCACCATATTTTAGTGGTGGTGGGGGAGTGGAGAGAAAGGGCCCCAAGGCTACCCTTTGTGTTCTGCCAGCCAGGAAGGAGTTGAACCACTGGAGAACTAAGCCATGTATGCCACAGTATTCTTGTAGCTTATTAAGCAAGATTTCATGATCAACTGTGTCAAAGGCCGCCGAGAGGTCAAGCAAAATCAGGATGGAACATTGGCTTCTGTCTCTTGCCATGAGCAGATCATTGCAGATCTGGGTAAGGGTTGTTTCACAGTTGTGATGCAACACTTGCATATCATGAGATGTGACTTTTCCTCTATAGCATTCCTGTTTTTACAGGGAACGCAATGCAATTCCCACTGTGATCCTAGCCTCAGACTTTTTTGTTGTAACAGACACTGTTCTGCACACTGTAATGCAGTCTGTGCGCAGTTCACATCTCATCAGTTACGATGTGATGCAAGGGATACTGTTATTACAAGGCAGAAAATGCAGGCACGCACGACGTTAGTTAATAAAGGTGCGCAATGGTGAGTTGCTTCATTGCATGTGTTACATTGCATGCCACCACAAATGTTGATTCGGGTTGCATTACATGTACACTGTGACACAACGCAATGCTACTCTCCAGTGTGGAACTAGCCTAAAGCCCACACTGTCCTGTAGTCCTCTGCCGCTTCCTAGGACATTCCTGCACATCATGTTCTCCTCTTTGTGCAGGAGCGTGACTGTGTGCACAGGCATAGAACCTGAAAGGAGCTTGTCGGATTCCTTTGGGGGGTCCGCACTCTGGATTGGAAGAGCAGAAGACAACATGGGGAGCATTTGGAGGATTCTGAGGCTTCCCTCTCCGTAGGTAAGTATTTAACTTTTGACCCAAGGTTTGCCTTGGCTACACCTTGATGCAGCAAATGCTACTTTCAGCGATTGGAAAAGAGATAGGATCAATAGTTGTCCTTCTCAAGATCATCATAAGAGGGGTGCTGTGGTCATCTTAGTGGATATCCATTATTCATTCGGTGAACCACCCCAGTATACTGTCTGGTGAATACAGATCTTTAAATGTGGTAGAGTTTACCATGTGTTAGCGCTGTATAATAGAGATGATTGTAATCTGCTAATCAGAATTACAGCAAATTTTGCATACATTTTCACAAATACGGACATACATACTGTAATTACAATTTGGAAACTCAATAGATTTTGAGTAATCCATTCGTAATTTCATGCCGATTTAATAGCGGTTAATAGCAAAGTCCCCGTACATGCTGTCGTCACAAAAATTGCAACGTATGTTAAGGGGAATAGTGGCAACAAGTCAAAAA
Organism: Hyperolius riggenbachi; assembly: GCF_040937935.1. NCBI lineage: Eukaryota > Metazoa > Chordata > Amphibia > Anura > Hyperoliidae > Hyperolius > Hyperolius riggenbachi. The sequence continues at coordinate 82,026,750 of NC_090648.1, read as the reverse complement.
GAACTTATAGTTTTTGAGAAAATTGATTTAAAAAACCATTTTTCTAGATTTTTAGAATTGATTTTCTCAAAAACTAAAAGGTCTTTTTAAAAAAAAAAATTCTACTTGTTCCCACTGTTCTGTAACATACGTAGCAATTTCGCTGATGATAACATGTATGGGGGCTTTGCTATTAACCCCTAAAATTGGCACAAAATTACATGAAAATCGAATCGATTGTGTATCCTAATTGCGAATTACGGTGCAAAATTACAATTATGCGAAATTCGTGCTCATCGATTCATATAAACAGTTTAGCAGCATTCAATCTAATCACCTACCTTCTTCCACAGTAACTATATAGAGCATGTTACACTGCCTTCCAGTCACCACAACAGTGAATCCTGAAGTTCCGTTTACCCCAAGAGACACACTGGTCCTACCTCTCCAGGTCCCTTGTCCAGGCACCTCCACCCTAACAGAGTCCACGGTGACCAGCAAGCAACTTCCTTTCTTGTCTCATCACTATGATGGTGAGTCGGTGGCAAAGAGCTCCTAATAAGGTACCAATCTGACTTGCCAAGAAAGCAACTTCAGAGTCATCTTGGAGTGTAGGGATCACCAGCATCTTCATTGTGCTAGCTTTGTTGAAGAGGGCAGAATTAATGATTTTAGAGCAGGCATGTCCAAAGTCCAGCACAGGAGCTAAATGCGGCCCGTCAAGACATTTCTTGTGGCCCCCGAAAGCTCTCTACAGACGTTAATTCCATGCAGCCTGCAGGCTGTAGCGCTGCCTGCAGCAGTAACAGCTACTGATTAGCAGCTGCCATTGTGCTAAATGCACACAGTATATGGGTTATTTCCCATGGAAATTCTTTATTTGACAAAATATTTAATTTCGCTAGTTCGGCCCCCTAGCACCCTCAAGATCGGCAAAATGGTCCTTGGCTTAAAAAGTTTGGCAACCCTGGTCTAGAAGGTATTACTGCCTGGGTACATTAATTACTATGTAACTTTCTTCTGTAACTTGTTTTCAAGGTTGGCTAGATAAATTGTCGGAAACATGGTAACTTTTTTTTTTGCCAATACAGATTAACCGGTGGAGAAGGATGTGCACTTGTGAGTGTGAAACCACCTGAGTTATCATCGATCGGGCCCATAATTGGGATGTATTATGTAACCAATCTGTTAATTTCAAATGGAATAGATCTGATAAATGGATGAATGAAACTATCGATAAGTTGATAATTTGTTACCGATTAGTACCATCAACACTATGCGATCTTGGAGTAGAGAGTAGATTAAAATTACACAGGCCAAGCACCAACAAAAATGGTGCTGCTATAGGCGGCAATAGTAAAAGCCAGGATTAGCAGCAAGGAGGTTAAATTATGGCGTCTGATAAATAGCGAGTGCCTAGGGCACCATCATTTAACATCCTTGCTGCTAATCGCAGCTTTTACTATTGTCGCCTATGGGGACAGGGAATAGGTTCAATTAGCCAGATGGTTAGGGTTAGGCATGGGGATGGAGTGCTTTGGGTTAGGCAGTGGGGTTCGAGTGGTTAGAGTTAGGCAGCCGAGGTGGAGTGGTTAGGCATAGGGGTGGAGTGGTTTTAGGGTTAGTCAGCAGGAGTGGTGAGGCTAGGGTTAGGCACCTGGGGGGGGGGGGGGGGGGGGGGAGGTGTCTTAGGATTGTTAGGCATAGGTAGAGGGAGGGTTTAGTGTGAGAGTAGGTTGTTTTTGCAGCCCATCACCACACGGCTTCAGTGCTCGCATAGTGATTGGCTGGCTGCAGGACTCCTGCACACTAACCAGGAAGTGTAGGAGGCAGTGCGTTCGGTGGGAGTAATGCCAATAACACCTTGTTACTAAGGTTGTTTAATGTTTTAGGACATTTCTAAGACCTCAAACAACCTTAGTAGCATTTTCGGGATCACCCTGCGCCATCTTTTTTGCGGCACCATTTTTTAATGTCCGCTGTGATCTGGTCGATTGGAAGGTGAATTGTTTGTTAAATTGTATTGTTAATCTGCAACTTTAGATTTGCCAAAATATACAGTAACACTAAGGGGTCTCTGCACTGAAGCTGTATTTTATGACAGTATATTACTTTTACCCCAGAAGTTGGTCTTTATTCTCCTTTACCAACCTCCACGGTAAAAGCATAAGGGCCCATTTCAACTAGACGTGAATTCGTATTGCAATTTTCCCCAATGGCTCTGCAACCAATGCATATCAATGGAGTTGTTTCCATTAAATGCGGTTGAGCCATTGCGGCCCAATACGGTGCGCTGCAGGGAGACATATGGATTGCATGCTGCAGATTTCTGCAGCACACATCTGATTCCCCCCAGCAGTAAGTGACAGACGCATCTGGACTTCCCGCGGCTGGTTGCGTTACTGAAAGCCGGATGCAGAAAGCATCTGGTTAGTGGAAACCGGCTCCAAGGCCAGGAACCCACTAGCAGCGCTTTTTTAAGCCTTTTGTATGTGCTTGTGATTTACAAAACTCTTGCTAATGTAATGCTATGAGTGTGATCCCACTTGAGGGATGTGATTTTCTAAAGATCCCCCATAGCATTACATTAGTGAGAGGATTTCAAATCACTAGTGCTTAGAAAAGCACTGCTAGTGGGTCCCAGGCCTAACTGTCATCAGATGAAACTTCAGGATTTTTATACATTTTAGGTTATGACAGCCAATGAGGTGGCATGGAACAGTAGTGGATAGCATGCTTGCCTAGCAACACTAGGGTCCCTGGTTTGAACCTGGGCCAGGACACTGTCTGCATGCAGTTAAGGAGTTTGTATGTTCTCCACGTGTCTTTGAGGGTTTGTTCAGGACACTCTGTTCCTCCCACATAAAAACATACAGATAAGTTAATTGGTTGTTCCCAAAATTGGCCTTAGCCCATGATATGACTATGCTGGGAATTATATTGTGAACTCCTCTGAGAGACAGTAATACCAGTTGTTCCTCTCCTCTTGAGAAAGCAGGTTGATAACTGCGATAAAGGATCTCTAGAAAAAAGAGGAGCGCGCCATAGTGCGTTACATCCAAGAGGGAAAATTTATTGTGGTTAAAAGTTATACTCACAATGTTACAGATATAATGAGCGTGTCAGCGGGTTAGCCAGCCGCTTCAGTTCAGTGGAGGATGGCTTTTTCTAGAGATCCTTTGTCAAGCAACCCCTAACGGAGCGTCGCAGTGCGCTCATTCGAAGAGGAAGCATCTATATGTGATAGCCTGGGTCCAGGAGCGCAAGAAATTTGTTTATTGATAACTGCGATACTAGTGGAGTCTGCTAGGGGAGTCTCGGGCCAGATTTATTAAATCATTACCGAAGGTTTTTTCTTCTAAAACTGTTCTAACCAGCGGAAGAACAATTCTGCATGATAGTAAGAAACTTCCCAAAGCCTATGTAATAGCGGCAGTTTAGGGTGGATTTCTAGAGCTACACTACAGTTAAGAAAAGTGCAAATCCATCCCTAAGCTGCTGCAGATTAAGAAGTGCTCATTAGCAGTTCTACAGATAGTGCAGGCTGTATGTGATTTGTGAAGGGCTCCTCCCTCCTCACTCAGAGCTTGCTGACAGCAGGCGTGTTGGTTACCTCAGCAACAGTAATTCCCCTCACACACAGCACTGCCCGAAAGACCTTCCTAGCTCCTTCTATTCCTTACAGTTTAAGACGGAATCTGTACTATCTAGTGATTTCTTAGGATGGCTGAGACAGTTCTGCACGGATTTCTAAAAACCTACTAATATTTTGTCTCAGACACTCTTGATAAATCTGGCCCTCTGTTCCTCACTGCCTTTTTGCCACCGCCCACTCTGCAACTGTACCTTGCATCCTAGGTGATGTACTTCACTTCTACTATACAGGCTACTCCCTGGTCAGCCTGCAGCATGGCTGGGCTAATGCAGAGGCACGGGAGGCCAAAGCTTATGAGTGCACAGCCCTGAAGGTGCACATAAGAGCAACACCCCCGCCCCGCCTCCAATTGTCCTCCTTGCCCGGTCATAACAAGTTGCTGTACATTAAAATGTACGTGCACATTACAGTTCAGTGAATCACGCCCCTTGTTTCTATGTCTACAGGTATTTTGTTTAGAACACATTTGTCTGAGAGAAACTTAATTTACTGCAACATACTAAACGATTTATTTCAAGTATGATATCCAGGAGTAGAGGACCATAGAAATACTTTCTACTCCACCGGTAAGGCAAAAATTCATCAGACTGGAACACAGATATTCACTGCCATCCTGTGGCTTATGGAGGAAGTATAAGAAGACAGTATAACTTGAATAGGTGAAGCCTGTATTCAAAGTGATGCAGTGGCATAGCTATAGGATCATGCTTCCCAGTACAAAAATTCCAGGGGTCCCCCCATATAGTACGTTGCATCTGGTCTGTAATAAATAGTACCGTATGTTATACAACAAATGTTCGGACTAGGAAAATAACGTGTATGTTAGAATGTGCAGTGTCTGCGTTATGACCGCGTTGTAGCGCAGATATTATACAATGCGCATAATATGAACTTAGCCTTTTTCCAAGTGCACTACTCAAATCCTGCTGATTTCAAAGGGTGTTTAACTTAATGCACCACTCTGGGATCAAATGGGAACACTCAGCCACATTTATCAAGGAAATCAAGAGAATGAACAAAAACATTTTCTCCTTATAGTCAGAGATCACCTGGTTTTAATTGTGCTGTAATTACTGTACAGGGAGTAAGTCTGGCAGAAAAGGGGTCTAAAAATCCATATACCTGGCTAACCTATACTGGGGCACATATACCTGGCTAACCTATACTGGGACACATATACCTGGCTAACCTATACAGGGGCACTAATACCTGGCTAATCTATACTTGGGCACCTATGGCTGGCTAACTATACAGAGACACCTATACCTGGCTAATATATAACCTATTGCTGGCTAACCTAAACTGGGGCACCTATACCTTTGCTAACCTATACTGAGGCACCTATAGCTGGCTAACCTATAGTAGGGCACGTATAGCTGGCTAACTATACTGGGGACACCTATACCTAGCTACCTATACTGGGGCACCTATACCTGGTGGCACCTATACCTGGATACAGCATCATGGAATATGTTGGCGCTATATAAATAAATAATAATACCTATAATGGCCTCAATTCACTAAGCTTTATCAAACACTTTATCAAAAAAGTTAAATCTAATTTTGAATTCACTAAGGTGTTATATATTTATCAAATGTTTTATGGATAAAACATGCAATAAATCTATAACACCTTAGTGAATTCAAAATTAGATTTAACCCATGAGGTAAATTATCAAACATTTGATAGTGTTTGATACAGCTTAGTGAATTGAGGCCATTGGGGTACCTATGCCTGGCTACCTATACTGGGTGGCTAAATGCCGCATCACCAATACACCAATAATGCAAATTTTACACTCTCGCCATAGAAGCAATTTAGCCTAGAAACTGCCCTGGATTAATTTCTGAGATAGACAGGTGGTGTTATTGTCTTATATTGTATGCTCTTATCCTGTAATATAGTACTGCTGATCTGATAGTTTCAGTCAGCGTGCAGTCCAGGAATCCAGGGTTTTATCCTGCCGACTACTCTCTGCACCTCCTGCTGACCTTAACATATATGCTGCTGCCATTGACGCCCTTTGGGTTTGATAAGTATCTTCTTTTTTTTTACTGCTGTGATGTGTTTAAAGGGAAGGTGCAGGCAAAAAAAAAGAGTTTCACTTACTGGGGCTTCTACCAGCCCCATGCAGCCACTCACTGCTGCTCCAGTCCCCCGCTGGCAGCTAGTTTAGTTTTTGCCGACCTCGGAGGTCGGGGGCCGCATTGAGTACATTTTTACGCATTCTCGCTAGTGCAGGAACATTAACACATAAATTTTTACGCGTTAGTGGTGCAACGAGTAAATTTTTACGCATTGCACCACTAACGCGTAAAAATGTATGTGTTTTGATTTGATTTGTTTTGCTTCAGATTTGCTTTATTTATCTCTGAGTTTAGGAGTGTATGGTCTAGAAGCACAGGCCAAACATGGTTTCATCTGACAGCATATGCTATCGCTTACCTGCAGAACCACTGCATTCATGCAGAACAAGGTCTACATCATTAACTACCAGTGTGACATCAGCCTACTCATCTGGTGAATTGCTATTTTCTCCCAGCACAGCAGAGTGGCGCAGCGGAAGCGTGCTGGGCCCATAACCCAGAGGTCGATGGATCGAAACCATCCTCTGCTATCTTTATGTTTTCTGCAAAATGTTTAATAATTTTTAGCAGTATTTATTTTAAACCAAATATCTTCCTACATATTAATGTTTGTAATGAAACCATATAATTTGGGACAAGGCAATATTGTTTACAAAAAAAAAACAAAAACAAAAAAAACACCCAGACATAGATTTTTTTTTTCCAGCAATTACACCATTGTAACTTTTTTTTAATTTTTTTTCATTCAAAGAGATGTGAAGTGTCTTTAAAAGAAACCTGTAATGTACCCCCCCCCCCCCCCGAAAGTTTCACTTACCTGGGGCTTCTGCCAGCCCCCTTTACCGTCTCTTAACGATCCTCTGATCACCAGCCACGGCTCAGTTTCGTTATCGTAAGTTGATGGCGCCTGCCACGCATGTCCTTGTCCGTGCTCCCCTAGCCGGGAGCACCCTGCGCAGGTGCAGTACATAGTTTTCTCATACTGCGCCTATGCAGGACGTTCCTAGCGACAGGTGCACAAATAAGGATGGCGCGGCCAGGGCCACGCAGGCGCAGTGGCCTTCGACAACGAAACTGAGCTGCGTCAGGGGACCGGAGGATCGTTCAGAGATGGCGCGGGCACAGGGAGGCTGCATGAGGCTGGCAGAAACCCCAAATAAGTGAAACTTTTTTGAGGCCCTTACAGGTTTCCTTTAAGCAAAACAGAGAAAAATATTTCTTTAATTTCCCCTCTCTGCTCTTTCTAAAGTTCTTTTTAGTACAACTGAAAAATGTGTAATGTTTCCATTAGACACTGCCTCAACCCACAAATTATAATAATAGTGTTACTATTATCGCTACAGTTGTTTTTTCTTAATTTGCAATTGGCACTGTAATTAGTGATAATAGCAAAACATGTTACATAGTTATTTTGGTTTGAGAAAACACATACAACCATCGAGTTCAACCAGTGTAAAGTACAACCCCAGTCTGCTCCCTCACATATCCCTGTTGATCCAGAGGAAGGCGAAAAAACCCTTACAAAGGCATGGTCCAATTAGCCCCAAAAGGGAAAAATTCCTTCCCGACTCCAGATGGCAATCAGATAAAATCCCTGGAACAACATCATTAGGCATTACCTAGTAATTGTAGTCATGGATGTCTTTCAACGCAAGGAAAGCATCTAAGCCCCCTTTAAATGCAAGTATAGAGTTTGCCATAACGACTTCCTGGGGCAATGCATTCCACATCTTAATCACTCTTACTGTAAAAAACCCTTTCCTAAATAAATGGCTAAAACGTTTTTCCTCCATGCGCAGATCATGTCCTCTAGTCCTTTGAGAAGGCCTAGGGACAAAAAGCTCATCCGCCAAGCTATTATATTGCCCTCTGATGTATTTATACATGTTAATTAGATCTCCTCTAAGGCGTCTTTTCTCTACAACCCAGTTTATCTAACCTTTCTTGGTAAGCGAGACCTTCCATCCCACGTATCAATTTTGTTGCTCGTCTCTGCACCTGCTCTAAAACTGCAATATCTTTTTTGTAATTTGGTGCCCAGAACTGAATTCCATATTCCAGATGTAGCCTTACTAGAGAGTTAAACAGGGGAAATATTATGCTAGCATCTCGAGTTTTTATTTCCCTTTTAATGCATCCCAAAATTTTGTTAGCTTTAGCTGCAGCGGCTTGGCATTGAGTACGATTATTTTAACTGGTATTGTTAGCAATTATATAACTATTTAAAAGGAATGTCTAGTGATTTTTTAAACTTTTTTTTACTGAATGGCTTAGCCCTGCACTATGTTAAAACAAATATTTTATTTAATTTAACTTGCACCTGTCAGGTTTCAGGTGACTGCAGAATTCTGGTAACTGTTTTTTTAGCAGCATCCCCAATCCCTCATCGGCTTTTATTATTATTATTATTATTTTTTTTTTATTTATATAGCGCCAACATCTTCCGTAGCGCTGTACATAGTACAAACAAATAATGGGGAACAAATATACATAAGAAATACAAGACACTGTACAGTCGTGACATTGAATAGAATAAATACAGATACATACATAGTTGATATGTAGTTGGTACATGTACATATGTTAAAATTACAGCAGTATGAGAAACACTAGGATGAGGTCCCTGCCCTTGCGAGCTTACAATCTAGAGGGTAGTGGGGAGGAAACAAAGGGGAAGGAAACACCAGGATTAGTGGGTGAGCCAGTGTGCCTTCAGTGCTGCCTATAGCAGCAGCTGCCTATAGCTTGATGCTACTACAACAAATGGACAGTGTGAGAGTGCATATATATCTGTACCTATGGGTGTATGACTAGAAGCACAGCCAAATTTGACCATTGCTGACATCATATGCTGTTGCCCACCTTCAGAAATGTTCACTTGCTATGGCATTGCCCCCACTCTCCTCCAGCGAATCCCTGTGCCCACCTGAGTGCCCTCCCCTGCTCAGTAGCATACAGTTAACTGTTTCTAGGCTCCAGCAGTGTGCAATAAACGGGAAAGGCCAGCTCTCTGCAGCAATGCTGTGTTACTGGGAGAATGAATTACACAGAGTGGTGCACACACGCAGTGTTGCTCCCCCTCCTGGTTCCTTTTTAATTGTAGCATAACAATCAATAAGGAGTGGGTGGTACTTTTTGCTAAGAATTATTTAATTGTGTGTGCATTTTAAAGAGGGGTTTGTCAACCAGAAAATCAAATTGCATTTACCCGCTGCTGTGTTTAGCCTGCTACTTTACCCTGCATTGCAAGCGCTCCAATCTATTCAGAAATGTTTCTGCTGTAATAAATCTTATCTCAGTCGGCCTGGCTCTATTTTTTACATTGCCGACGAGAAGGAAGCTTGTCATCACCCCTCCCACATGAAAAATTCCATTCACAGAATTCTCTTTATTTACTATATAAACAAAACGTGGACAGTGCAATACATCTGCTATGTAAGTAAAGCAAATAGTTATCTACTTATATATGTGTGTTTTTTTCTGATATAGTATGGCTGTCCCTGCTGCTTTAACCACCTTAGCGGTATGGACGAGCTCAGCTCGTCCATTACCGCCAGAGGGTGCCGCTCAGGCCCTGCTGGGCCGATTTTGATAAAATAAAAAGCAGCACACGCAGCCGGCACTTTGCCAGCCGCGTGTGCTGCCTGATCGCCGTCGCGAGCAGCGGCAAAAGAAGGTCCCCCCAGCCGCCCGAGCCCTGTGCAGCCGGAACAAATAGTTCCGGCCAGCGCTAAGGGCTGGATCGGAGGCGGCTGACGTCAGGACGTCGGCTGACGTCCATGACGTCACTCCGCTCGTCGCCATGGCGACGAGGAAAGCCAAACAAGGAAGGCTGCTCATTGCAGCCTTCCTTGTTACTTATGCTTGCCGGAGGCGATCGGAAGAACGCCTCCGGAGCACCCTCTAGTGGGCTTTCATGCAGCCAACTTTCAGTTGGCTGCATGAAATAGTTTTTTTTAATAAAAAAAAAACCCTCCTGCAGCCGCCCTGGCGATCTCAATAGAACGCCAGGGTGGTTAAAGGGAATAAAAAGAAAAAAATTAAATTATTCCACCATTTTCAGCCATGGTTTTAAAATAAACCATGCTATTGTAGATAAAACACACACATTTTATTTGCCAGTTTGTCTTGGTTTGTCCCTAGTACAATGTATGGTGACGACATTATATTTGGAAGTATACTTTATTGTTTTTGGTGTTCTTATTTTGCTCATTGTAAAATGCTAAGTCCCTAAAGTATTAATTTATGTATTGTCTTTTAAATTACATAACTTTGGCATTTTTTTCTCAAAGATAAAACAAGTTTAATTAGAACACATGGAATACCTGTTGAATACACTTTACATATTCATAGATTATCGTGAAGTATATATTTTTTTCTGTCATGTGCCCCAATGGCCCCACCAGCTCATTATTATAATTATTTATATAGCGCCAACATCTTCCACGGCGCTGTACAGAATATTTTGTCTTGTAACTTAACTGCCCCTCAGAGGGGCTCACAATCTAATCCCTACCATAGTCATATTTCGATGTATGTATTGTAGTCTAAGGTCTATTTAGGGGGAAGCCTATGAACTTATTTGTGTGTTTTTGGGATGCGGAAGGAAACCTGAGTGCCTAGAGGAAACCCATACAGACACAGGGATAACATACAAACTCTGTGCACATAGTGCCCCAGCGGTGATGTGAATTAGGCCAAGGTGAATGAGCTAACCACTACACCCCCCATAAAATATGTATTAACTTGGAATTATTGCCACCAGATTTATTGTTCCTTACCTTTAGTGAGTAGGTTCCATATAAAAAAAAAAAATTGGTTCATCCCTGCCGAATTTCAGTTTCTATAAAAGCAGATTAGTTACATTTTGTGATCATCCCAGAAAAAAAACTGTTATAAATCACCCTATGACATTAAGATGTACATGGAAGGTATTGTTGCTTTTGGTGATGTTTTTCTGATGTGACCTGTACCAAGAGCTCAGAAGGAAGGCTTTAAAAATAATTGTGCCCCGTGTGAGGATCGAACTCACGACCTTCAGATTATGAGACTGACGCGCTACCTACTGCGCTAACGAGGCAGCTGACTGATCACATCTACATATTGATAGCAATGGAAATTGGGTAGAGGTACACAGCTCCTAATACAAGCATCTTGATTGTTTTTAAATACATTAAAAACAGACAGTCCTCAAATTACAAGCAACACAAGTAAAAAAAGGTTTCAGAGATGCAAAGTTCCCATCATGCTAGATGTTTGGTCCTACATATTATGCTAGCTACTAAGCAGTGCATAGCAGCCCACTGGATATCTCTTTTTTTGTGTTAAGTTTCTTTTTATTTCAGGTATTATGACTACTGAACTGTAGCTATTAGACTGTTGGACTAATGTTCCCTTATGGATCCTATCATCATGATAACTTACAACTATGCAATTTAGGTAGTTATTATGCTTTTAGTATATGTTCAACTCTTTCCTACTTCTATTATGTATGCTTCGTTATAGTGAGCATGCAATGCTAATATCATTAATGTATTAAAGTATTCATGGTACTTTATTTTGTAATAATTGCTACCTATCTGCTAATCTCTTTTTGTTATGTACATTTTTACTAATTTTCAATAAAAATTATTGATAAACAAAGTGATACAAACGAAATAATTTATCCACTTTTAACACAGGACTCAACTTACAAACAGATTCAACTTACAAACAATCTCCCGGAACAGAACATGTGTGTAAGTAGAGGACTAGAGGACTCCCTGTACAAACAATGCACTAATTCCTAAAGTGTAACTGTCGGGCATAAAATCAAAAATCAATTCTTTATTTTTATCTGGTAAACAAGTAATAAGGATACTAACCAGGCAATCCAAAAGTTTAAATCTCTATTACTTTTCTTGTTGTTATATGATCATTACCTAGTTTACTTAACTCTTATTTGGTACACACAAAATTTGGTACACAAAAAGGAAGTTGCAGGGCATGCTGGGTTGTCTTTTTTTGCTTTTGTACTCCCCCTCTGTAACGATTTGTGTCAGCAAAGAGCAGAATTCTGATTATAAGGTGATCTGCAGTATCACCTATAATGCAGATGTATACCTGATTATATGGTGATCTGCAGAATCACCTATAATACCGGTATATCAGAAGCTGTGGTGACAACAAATAGCAATGTGATTGGTGCAACAGTAGTACTGATAGGTTTAGCAATACCTCACCAGAGGAGCTGGTGGGTACTAACAGTACAGCGCCCCTCACCAGAGTCAAGGGCCCTCTGGTGAGAGTAGAGTGGTCAGACAGATCGGGTTTGGCAACAGACAGACAGATGCAGTACAAAATCGGAAGGCAGAGACTGGAAGGTATAAACAGGCAGAGTCGGCAGCAAGATCAGATGGGCAGAGGTACAGAATCACTGAGCAGAAGAGTAGTCAGAACGAGCCACAGTCATGCACAAATAATAACACAGTAGTATAATATTTAAGGCTATCAAACAATTCCTATCTTGTGTGAAATCCCCGGTTTCCTCCCGGATCAAAGCACACCGGAACTATCTAAGGGTTTGAGCGCTAACACCAAGTATTCGCAACAGCAGACAAGTTGCGAGTGATTCAGCTAGGCTTATGAAGCAGAGGAGACCCTTCTGGCACGCCCCCTCCAATCAGCCAATGTGGAGCGGCGAGCGTCTCCTCTGACGTTAGTCGACCGGCCGGTCAGCTGACGCGCCTCCTCCCCTTATAAAGGTCTTGTCTGTGCGCGCGCGCACGCGACAAAGCAACCCTATGTGCAACTGACAGACCCGTCCTCGGCGTGCTAGACGCCTGAGGCACGGATACAACGCTAGACAGGGAGCTGGAGGCAGCTGCGGTGGTAGTGCTGTTCACCGCGGCTGCCTCTCCAACGTTTGTTACACCCTCAGATTTACTGGCTGAAGCCTCTTTACCTCCTGTTTTCCCCTCCACACCTCTGTTCCTCTCTGATTGGCCGATATTTCTCATGCTGAGACAATGCACTTTCTATAGTGAAGGGCGGGCAAATAAGACAGGGGAGACTAAGGGAGGAAATTCCCTCAGAATTGACCTCAAAATAGCTACACTTAAAAAGGGAAATGCTAAGAAGGATTTTTTCTTTGTTTACTGTAGAAAAATCACTAAAATCAAAATGTGGACAGTGCAATACAAATGTTATGTAAGTAGAGCAATTATTTATCTACTTATATAAGTGGTTTTAGGCCTCTTTCACAGTGCGACGTTAAAGTCGCACGTTAGAAAATGCTTTAACCTGGACTAACGCACAGCACTATTAAGTCTGTGCAACATTCACAGTGCACACGTTGCGTTGTGTGTAACGTGTAGCAATATTTAGAGAGTGCTGCATGCTGTGCGTTTAGCAATAAATCTGCTGCGTTGTGTGTGTTGCACATGCTCAATAATGTTTTTTTTTATGTAACGCATTCGCCGTTTTCGTTCCATCCCAGAGCGACGAAAACAACGCACCAAACGCAGGGCTAAAGAATGTACTATAACGTCTAAGTTGCATTAGGGGCATATTTTACGACCTTAACGTCGCATCAAACGCAACGTCCCACTGTGAAAGAGGCGTTATTCCTGGGATAGTATGGCTGACTAGCCCAGAAATGCATTAACCATTTCACACCTAGAACTTTTTTTTTTTTTGTTATTTTCGATGTGCCTTTAGTTTGTTTTTGACTACTTACAATACTGTAGCATGAAACAACAAAATGTGTAATAACAAAAACAGAACAATACATTTTGTACATGACGACAACTTTGTGTGTAGGAAAGTTGTAACTTCAGTTGTTTGTAAGTTGGGGACTGAAATTTGACATCTGTTTCATCACTCATAGTTTAAAAATAAAATTTCTTGCTGTAGATAAAAATCAAAAATTGTATTTGTCTATTTGTGTTGTCCTATATTAAATCTTCAATTTTAAGCTCTAAATATAAAGATAAATATTAATTTGTCTACAGACCCTCTTATTTTTTGAAGTGTTGAATTTTTTACACTGAATATAAAGGAATATTCAATGTAATATGTAATGTAAGCAGGAAATTGTAAAAAGTCCTCAGAACTCTTGAAAAAAAGGAATAAGCAGACATTCATAATTGTATAAAGTAACAGGATAAAAGGAAATCGCCCAACGTGGGGCTCGAACCCACGACCCTGAGATTAAGAGTCTCATGCTCTACCGACTGAGCTAGCCGGGCTATATGCAACAACAGGCACTCTTCCATTTCTGCTGCTAATTAGCAAATGTGTAATGAGTTGCACATTTGGTAATAAAACATCTAATTGTTTCTGCCCGGGGACCTTTCGCGTGTGAGGCGAACGTGATAACCACTACACTACAGAAACCACATGAAATGCTAGAGCAGGATAGAAATGTTCCAAATGTTGACTTTATCAATTTATTTTTTTGCGCTCAAAATGAAATTTTTGCCCTAATGCATTAAACACAGCAAATAATGAACATGAAACACTATAAGACCTATTCTGTTCTAAAATGACAGTGACATATAAAACATGTTTTGTTGCTGTGCCTCAATATATAAAATTTAGGGCAATGTGTTGTCATAAAATGCACCAAACCTGGAAAACCTGAAGAAGGCAGAGAATGGATTTGCGGTAGACCAACACCATAGTACTAAAAAATAGTCCGTGCTGAGATTTCAAAGCCAAAACTTACTCAGAAGTGTAGAAACATAGCATGTATACACAGTGGCACCTCTACTAACTGCAGGGCAGCAAAGCTATACAGCTGTCTCTGTGGCGCAATCGGTTAGCGCGTTCGGCTGTTAACCGAAAGGTTGGTGGTTCAAGCCCACCCAGGGACGCTTTCTTTAATCAACCTGATTCCTATTACTATTCTTGCAAGTAACCAAATGCTACGGATTACCATAAAGTATAAGGATAAACAATGAGGGGTTCTGACTGAGTCAGACGACCAACAAGGATTTATAAAAATATCAAAAAACTTTATTTATCACATAAGAAAAAATGTATCAAAACTTAACAAGACAACTTTGTTAAAACCAAGAAAGGTTTTAACACCTCGCTCTCTACTTACGCCATCCAACACACACACGTCCATACACCACTTTCAGCCTGACCAATGATATATTGGACTATAGATGAAAAAAAAAATAGATGAAAAAAAAAAAATAGATGAAAAAAAAAAATAGATGAAAATGCAACAATAGGAAAACCATTTCTGAGGATAATGGCAAATTAACTAAAAGTATTTACAGCATGGCTAATTCAAAATAATTACATACTGTCACAATTTAAAAAAAACATTTTTTTCTTTACATTTTCAAAATCCATTTTCTCAAAAACCATAAGATCTTTTTGATTTTTTTTTATTTGTTCCCACTACTCCCCTTAACATACCCAGCAGATTTAGTTACGATAGCATGTATGGGGGCTAAATTCGGTGGTACAGTATAATTTCGTTATACCAAACTCTGATCTAGTTAACATTTAACGACGTTAAAGTCGCACGTTAGAAAGTGTTTTAACGTGGACTAACGCACAGCAATATTGTAACGATTTGTGTCAGCAAATAACAGAATTCTGATTATAGGCGATCTGCAGTATCACCTATAATGCAGATGAATACCTAATTATATGGTTATCTGCAGAATCACCTATAATACTGGTATATCAGAAGCTGTGGTGACAACAATATATTGTGATTTGGTACAACAGTAGTACTGATAGGTTTAACAATACCTCACCAGAGGAGCTGGTGGGTACTAACAGTACAGCGCCCCTCACCAGAGTCAAGGGCCCTCTGGTGAGAGTAGAGAGGTCAGACAGATCGGGTTTGGCAACAGACAGACAGATGCAATACAAAATCGGAAGGCAGAGACTGAAAGGTATAAACAGGCAGAGTCAGCAGCAAGATCAGATGGGCAAAGGTACAGAATCACTGAGCAAAAGAATATTCAGAACGAAATAGGGTCATGCACAAATAATACACAGTAGTATAAAGATTAAAGCTATCAAACAATTCCTATCTTGTGTGAAATCCCAGGTTTCCTCCCGGATCAAAGCACACCGGAGCTATCTAAGGGTCTGAGTGCTAACACGAACTATTCGCAACAGCAGACAAGTTGCGAGTGAATCAGCTAGGCTTTTGAAGCAGAGGAGACCCATCAGGCACGCCCCCTTCTATCAGCCAATGAGTAGTGGCGAGCAGCTCCTCTGACGTCAGCCGACTGTCCGGTCAGCTGACGCACCTCCTCCCCGCATAAAGGTCTTGTCTGTGCGTGCGCGCATGCGACAAAGCAACCCTATGTGCAACTGACAGACCCGTCCTCGGTGTGCTAAACGCCTGAAGCACGGATACCAAGCTAGACAGGGAGCTGGAGGCAGCCGCGGTTGTAGCGCTATTCACCTCGGCTGCCTCTCCAACATTTATTACAAATATTAAGTCTGTGCAACATTCACAGTGCACACGTTGCGTTGTGTGTAACGTGTAGCAATATTTAGAAAGTGCTGCATGCTGTGCATTTAGCAATAAATCTGCTGCGTTGTGTGTGTTGCACATGCTCAATAATGTTTTTTTTTTTAATGTAACGCATGAGCTGTTTTCGCTCCATCACAGTGCGACGAAAACGGCGCACCAAACGCAGGGCTAAAGAATGTACTATAACGTCCAAGTTGCATTAGCGGCATGTTATACGAACTTAACGTTGCATCAAATGCAACGTCCCACTGTGAAAGAGGCCTTATTCCTAAAATAGTATGGCTGACTAGCCCAGAAATTCATTAACCATTTCACACCTAGAACTTGTTTTCACATTATGGACTAGAGCAGCTTTGATATTTGTAGTTATGTCCATATTTAATCAGTTAATCAACCATTGTGTAAATTTTTTTTTTGTTATTTTCGATGTGCCTTTAATTTGTTTTTGACTACTTACAATACTGTAGCATGAAACAACAAAATGTGTAATAACAAAACCAGAACAATACATTTTGTACATGACGACAACTTTGTGTGTAGGTAAAGTTGTAACTTCAGTTGTTTGTAAGTTGGGGACTGAAATTTGACATTTGTTTCCCTACCTCTCAAGCCCGCTGTCTGGGTGTCACCCTGGACTCCGCACTCTCCTTCATTCCCCACATCCAAAACCTCACAAAGTCCCTCAACTTCCACCTTCGTAACATCTGTAAGATTTGCCCTTTCCTGACCTCTGCCACCACCAAACTCCTCATCCATGCCCTCATAATTTCCCGCCTTGACTACTGCAATGCCCTACTGTCTGGTCTCCCTATGACCCGAACAGCCCCACTGCAGTCCATCATGAATGCGGCAGCCAGAATTATCCACTGCTCCCATCGCTTCACCACGGCAGATCCCCTCCTTGGATCCCTCCACTGGCTTCCTATCCAGTCCGGAATCAGATTCAAGATACTGTGTCTGACCTACAAATCTGTCCACAAAACCTGTCCAACCTACATTTCCGATCTTACTCAGAGGTACACACCTAGCCGCTCACTCCGCTCTTCCAATGAACTTCGCCTAACCGCCCCCCCGCATCACCCAGTCCCATGTACGCCTTCAGGACTTCTCAAGAGCTGCTCCAACACTATGGAACTCCCTACCTCCACCCATTAGGGCAGCCCTCTCCTTCAACATCTTCAAGAAAGCCCTCAAAACTCACCTTTTCACTCTGGCCTACTACCCCTCACAAGTGCTCTAAACCCACAGCTGAACTCTGGTCCCCTACCTTCCGTGTCCCAACCGCTCCCTCTAGATTGTAAGCCTTTGGGCAGGGTCCTCCTCCTTTTGTGTCCTACCTGATCATGCACCTCCATTACTGTGAACCCATGCTATGCATCTGAGGGAACCTAACTTGCCTAATCTCCATGCTCCCCTCCAGTGACTAACCATTACATTGTACTCATACTGTGCGGCATGATCTGGTCTTTCTTGTATTCAGGTATTGTCATTTTGCTGTATGTCACCCTTAAATATTGTATGTATCCCTATTTATTGTCCAGCGCTGCGTAATATGTTGGCGCTTTAGAAATACAATAAATAATAATAATAATCTGTTTCACCATTCATAGTTTAAAAATAAAATTTCTTGCTGTAGATACAAATCAAAAATTGTATTTGTCTATTTGTGTTGTCCTATATTGTATCTTCAATTTTAAGCTCTAAATATAAAGATAAATATTAATTTGTCTACAGACCCTCTTATTTTTTGAAGTGTTTACATTTTTTACACTGAATATAAAGAAATATTCACAGTAATATTCAATGTAAGCAGGAAATTGTAAAAAGTCCTCCGAACTCTTGAAAAAAAAGGAATAAGCAGACATTCATACTTGTATAAAGTAACAGGATAAAAGGAAATCGCCCAACGTGGGGCTCGAACCCACGACCCTGAGATTAAGAGTCTCATGCTCTACCGACTGAGCTAGCCGGGCTATATGCAACAACAGGCACTCTTCCATTTCTGCTGCTAATTAGCAAATGTGTAATGAGTTACACATTTGGTAATAAAACATACAGTTGTTTCTGCCCGGTTTCGAACCGGGGACCTTTCGCGTGTGAGGCGAACGTGATAACCACTACACTACAGAAACCACATGAAATGCTAGAGCAGGATAGAAATATTCCAAATGTTGACTTTATCAATTTATTTTTATGTGCTCAAAATGAATTTTTTGCCTTAATGCATTAAAGAGAACCTGAGGCGGGGTTCTTACATCGCAATCCTTAGACAGAGGCTGGGTCTGCCTATAGAGCCCAGCCTGTGTTGCTCGTTAGTTTCCTCCAAAGACCCCCCTACGCGCCGTCAGACCCCATAAAACACAGCCGCGTTATGCAGCTGTGTTTACCTCACGAATGTCAGTCTCGGCTGCTCCCCCGCCTCCTGAATCGCTCCGGTCCCTGCCTGCGGCCCTTTCCTCCAATCAGCGGGGAGGGAAGGGACGTGGGTGGGGACCGGAGCGATTCAGGAGGCGGGGGAGCGGCGAGACTGGCATTAGTGAGATAAACACAGCCTGCTGCGACACGCTGCGTGTCGCCAGCGCGGCTGTGTTTTATGGAGTCTGACAGCGCGCAGGGGGGTCTTTGGAGGAAACTAACTAGCAACAGAGGCTGGGCTCTATAGGCAGACCCAGCCTCTGTATAAGGATTGCGATGGAAGAACCCCGCCTCGGGTTCTCTTTAAACACAGAAAATAATGAACATGAAACACTATAAGACCTATTCTGTTCTAAAATGACAGTGACATATAAAACATGTTTTGTTGCTGTGCCTTAATATATAAAATTTAGGGCAATGTTGTCATAAAATGCACCAAACCTGGAAAACCTGAAGAAGGCAGAAAATGGATTTGCGGTAGACCAACACCATAGTACTAAAAATAGTCCGTGCTGAGATTTCAAAGCCAAAACTTACTCAGAAGTGTAGAAACGTAGCATGTATACCTTCAAAGTGGCACCTCTATTAACTGCAGGGCAGCAAAGCTGTACAGCTGTCTCTGTGGCGCAATTGGTTAGCGCGTTCGGCTGTTAACCGAAAGGTTGGTGGTTCAAGCCCACCCAGGGACGCTTTCTTTAATCAACCTGATTCCTATTACTATTCTTGCAAGTAACCAAATGCTATGGATTACTTCATGTGATCACTAGTAAAAAAGACAATATACTGTATTTTCATGCCATACAGTACATAAGCTTTACTGATAAATACATTTCAATTCTCTTGTGCTTGAAAATAATCAGTCAAGTTTATGAAAATGACACTTTCCTTTGGAAAACCAGTGAAACCCTGGCTCGAAGATACTTATCAGGGCATCTTCACAAATAAAACGAAATGCAAGTGAGAGGAATAAAGGCAAATACTTTATGCAGCGCAAGTGCAATGTTCACCTGTAATGCTGCAGACACTGCTTACATACATATGCCTATGATAGGTATTATACTATGAGCCCATCAGAGGGGCAATTAAGCGAAAAAGTATATACTTTATACAGTGCTGCGTAAGATGGCAGTGCTATATAAACATTTAAATTCACTTTAGTGAAAAAATCAGCCTGCCAGTTCTGTTCAGCCACTGGCAGGCTGATCACTGGGGCCGGATGTTTACAGGGATGGGAGCTCACGCTCGTGCAAGCTCCCACAAGATGATGTCATATGGCGTCCTGGAGCAACAACAGCGCCTCTCTGCCACCACCAATCTGCATTAGGCAGTGGCAAGTGTTTAAAGGACAGGTCTGAGGTAAAAAAAACCAAAAAAAAAAAAAACCCGGAGTATAAAAGCCACGGCAAGGGACAGATAGGCTGCCAGGGGCTGGAGGAAGCCCCAGGTAAGTAGATTTTAATAAGTGTTAGTATGCTTGCCACTATATATACACATGTCTATCTCATCTCGAGTACCAGAACAGGTCACCAGTCACAGAGCTGTGCCTCTCCAACAGCTGAAGCAACTGTGTGGTCTAGAATGTTTGCTCAGCAATATGAACACCAGCTGTCAGCAACACTGGGCTGGGAGCTATTTACCACTAATCACTTGCTCACACATTATCGAAAGATGTGTTCATTCCATAACAAACAATGCAATAACGTGTGTTTTGTATTGATGCACACAGTGTGCGCTGCGTCATGCAGTGCATATAGTGTGATAGTTCAAAAAGGAAAAAAAACCTGTTTCCGCCCGGTTTCGAACCGGGGACCTTTCGCGTGTTAGGCGAACGTGATAACCACTACACTACGGAAACCATTGTGAGCATGTTTCAAGAGCTCCAGCACACCCTCTGATTTTAAGAACAGAAAAGAAAGGTATAATAAAGACCACTAAATGTATTCTATGAATGACATTTTTATAAAACTACTGAGAGTATAAATTACATTTTAATTAATACTTAGCTACCAGATATAAGATAAAATAATCTCGTATAAACTGAGATCATGGAGGAAGAGAGAACAAAACAATTAAAATAATGAAAATGACAATACCAAAGCTGTTTGTAGCCCTAAAAATGCCGCTATCCTATCTTTTCCTGTTTGATGTTTATTGATGTGTTTTTATGCACCTCTATGTAACTAAGATACAATTTAAGGCCGTTTTGATTTCTTATGTTATTATGAAATCGTGCCTTATGCTTTGCTGTTTTGCTGTCTTTTTACTACTTGAAATTAATAAAAATTATTGAACAAGAAAATAATGAAAATGGTTTAAAAATTGGAAAAACTGAAAAAATCTAGTAAAAACAAACAAACAAAATAATAATAAAATGTATGTGAAAGGGTACCTGAAGTAACATGATGAGATACATGTGTAGAATGTAAACAAGCCACAATCCCACTCAGAACTTAGAAAACACCTGTAGTGGGAACGAGCCCTTCTTGTTAGTTTTTCAATTGCAAAATGCTGAAAAGGTATTCTAAGAGAAAATTATCTCTTAGGGGAAAACTCAGGAGAAAAGGTTATTGCATATGGGCCAAGGTCTCATCTTCTGTTTTAAATAACTTTGAAGCACTCTGCAGGTGAAAAAGTACCAAAAAGTAGTTGAAAAAGTACGGTTAAAATTATTCAGTGCTGCATAATATGTTGGCGCTTTATAAATACAATAAATAATAATAATAATTCTGAGTATTTACGTGCTCGCTGGTGGCTTTAACCTCTTCAGGACTGCAGTGCTAAACCCCCCTAGTGACCAGGCCATTTTCAGTAAAATGTGCCACTGCAGCTTTAAGACTAAGCTGCAGCTCCGCACAACACAGCATACAAGTGATTCCCCCCCCCCCCCTTTTCTCCCCACCAACAGAGCTCTCTGTTGGTGGGGTCTGATCGCCCGCATATTGTTTATTTTTTTTTAAACAAATATTTTTGTTCCTGTTTTTATTTAAAAAAAGTATGTTCCTTTAACAATATTCCCTCCCTCCCTCCCCACAGCCAGCAAATTGTGGCGATCGGCTGTCATAGGCTTCTGCCTATGAGAGCCGATCACTCTCCAGTGTCCCAGGGGGACAGTCGTGTCACACGGCTGTCCCCAGTATATCGCTGCTGCCGATCGCAGCGCTGTACACGTAAATAGACGGTGATCACGCCGTCTAACAGTCTCCCGAGCGCCGATAGCCGCTCAGAGACTGAAGGCGTGGCGGAGCTCTGCCCCCCAAGCCAGAAATGCGCGTGCAGCCTGCGCGCGATCTCCTGCAAAACAGAGCCCCAGGACTTTACGCCAATCAATGTTAGGCGGTCCTGGGGCTGCCGCCGTGGCCACCTCCATCGGCGTGACGCGGCCGGCAAGAGGTTAAAGGTATTTTATTGATATGGTAAGGAAATATCACCTAGGAGAAACGTCAAAGAAGAAGTGATTGGAATATGAGCCGTTATGTAATAATCCAAGTGCAAACTTTATTTTACAGTATTGCTAATAAAAATCCAAGCCTGGCTTGCTAGATCACATAAGTTCTCTACTTATCTTGTGTTTTCTAACGGGGAGAACCAATCAGGTGTGCAATGCCTTTTTTTGTATGTTTGTTTGTTTCACTTTACAGCGCATTATGTAAATTAGCTTCCAGTTTGGGAAGAAAAAAAATGGTTTCTGCCTGAGCCAGGGACCTTTGCATGTTAGGCGAATGTGATAACCGCTAATTAGAGATACTATGGTGCAAGAAGTAATGGGAAAAGTCTATATCAAATGAAGACAAGGCAAGACAGACTATTTATCATTATAGTATTACTGACATTATTACATGATGTCTCTTGCTCACTGATAGATAAAAAGATGGAAGATATGACTGTTCATCTAGTACCAAATACATCCCGTTCCTACATACATAGAAGGAAGCAATCATCAGGCCTCTCCTCAAAAAACCTTCCCTAGACCCAAATGCAATGACCAGCTACACACATGTCTCTAACCTTTCTGGTTAAGGTAATTGAAAAAGCCGTATTCCTCCAGCTAGAAGCCAAAATCTTACAAAACAACAGTCATGACCCATTCCAGTCTGGTTTCAGGAAGCATTCCAGCACTGAAACTCATCTAAATCTGCAACCACCTGCTCATGGCAAGAGACAGAGGAGAGTGCTCCATCCTGATACTGCTAGACCTTTCTGCAGCCTTTGATACAGTTGACCATGACATCTTGATAAGCAGGCTACAGGAATACTGCGGCATTGATGGCATAGTTATTCAGTGGTTCCAATTCTCGAGTGGCAGAACTCAAATTGTGTGTATGGAACCCTTCCTGTCCACCTCTGTACCACTTAAGTATGGGGTGCCCCAGGGCTCAAATCTTTTCTCCCCTGCTTTTCACAATTTTACATGTTACCGCTTGGAAAACAAATCCAAAAACACGGCCTGACATACCACTGCTATGCTGACGACACCCAATTATATCTTTCATTCAAGCCTGGTGTGACAGACCCAACTTGTGACGATTAAGGTGGCCATACACTGGTCGATTTGCCATCAGATTCGACCAACAGATAGATCCCTCTCTGATCGAATCTGATCAGAGAGGGATCGTATGGCCACCTTTACTGCAAACAGATTGTGAACCGATTTCAGCCTGAAACCGTTCACAATCTGTTGTGGTGGTGGTGCTGCTGCTGCCCCCGCCCGCCCGCATACATTACCTGCTCCGCCGGCACGACTCCAGTCCCCCGGTCACCGCTGCTCTGTCTGCGCTCTGGTCTCCAGGTCCGGCATGCCTCACTTCTTCTAGCCCGGCAGGAAGTTTAAACAGTAGAGGGCGCTCTAATGTTTAAACTTCCTGCCGGGCTAGAAGAAGTGAGGCATGCCGGACCTGGAGACCAGAGCGCAGACAGAGCAGCGGTGACCGGGAGACTGGAGTCGCGCTGGCGGAGCAGGTAATGTATGCGGGCTCTATTGCGTCGGTCGTCGGGCACTCGAACGCCGCTAGCGATGCGCTCTTTACCCGCGGGCGATCGACGGTTATTTTCCGCACGGCGCGATCGACGGGATCGGACGAAATGGATCGAAATTCGGCGTGTAGCGTGAACGATTGGCAGCAGATTCGATCCCAGTGATCGAATCTGCTGTCGAAACGGGCACAAATCGGGCCAGTGTATGGCCAGCTTTAATGCCACAACTCAGATGTCTGATTATTGGTGATCTGCGGAATCACCAATGATGCAGACGCTATACCCGATTATGTGTGATCCGCAGAATCACCAATAGTACCAGTATAGCAAGACCAAGAGCAGAGTATGTAGTGTTTGGTGCAACCGTAACTTTAATAGTTTTTACAGGACCTTACGATAGGAGTTGGTAAGGTACAATCTGGACACAAACAAGACAGATTAGACATAAGGCTCCCCAGTGGGGCTGGGAAGAACGCGGACAGAGAATACGGAGATAGTATAGCTAGTCTCTGCCAGGGATGCCGGCGAGAGACAAGAACCAATCAGACAGATAATCACAGATATTCACTAGATAGCAAACTAATCCTATCAGAGGAGCTAGCTTAACTGGCAGCAAGAAGCTACCCCAGGCCTTTCCAGTGGAACAGGAAAGGTGACACAAGGGACTTAGACCGCTTTGGTAAAACCTTTCAGTTTGGGAAGACCTCACCAGAGGGGCTGGTGAGGTACTATCAGTACACGAAGCGTGCACTAGCGTACAAGCTCCAGCAAGCTGGAGAACAATACTGGAGAGGCTGAAACTCCGAGGAGCAGGTGATTCAGAATCTAATGCAGGCAAGAGACAACAATACTACAATAACAGATACCCCACAGAGCAGGTAATTACGGCTGCATACAGCCTAGCAGAAATATAAGACCAGAGGAGCTGGCGTAGCTATACCTCACCAGTGGCGAGGAGGGCCCACAGGTGAGTAGAATGATCAGGCAGGCAGAGGCTCAGCAATAGGTAGGCAGATTGGCGAAAGTACAGGATCAGAGGCAGGATCAGAGTCAGAGGAAATAGCCAAGAGTCATACACAGGAGATCAATACAGTAAATAATATCCTAATCTTGGGTGTGAGGTCCCTGGTCTCGACACCCTGGAACTGGTCTAAAGTATAACACAGCAATGATACAGAATCCTAATCATGGGTGTGAGGTCCCTGGTCTCGACACCCTGGAACTGGTCCGAAGTATAACACAGCAATGATACAGAATCCTAATCTTGGGTGTGAGGTCCCTGGTCTCGACACCCTGGAACTGGTCTAAAGTATAACACAGCAATGATACAGAATCCTAATCTTGGTCTGAGCGCTGACACACAAGCGTTCACGACAACAGACAGCGCCAGACTGAAGCCGGAAGGCTTAAGAAGCAGAGAAGACCTCACTGGCACGCCCCCAGCAACAGACAATCCGGGGCGCCGTGAGTCTCCTCCGCGGTCAGCTGATGAGCTCTCTCCCAGAATAAAGGTCCTGTCTATGCGCGCGAGACAGCGTCCTTACAGACAACAGGTAGTTCCGTCCCCGGCGTCTTAGACGCCGGAGGGACGGACAGAGGCCCCGAGGCAGCCGCGGTGGCAACGCAGCCCGCCGCGGCTGCGCTTATTACATCACTACAACTATAAACACCTGCTGAGGCAAACTCTAGCAATTTGATAAGTGACAACTGGCTGAGACTAAATACAGATAAAACTGAAGTCCTTCTGATTGGAGGGCAGCTCATGACAACAAAACAACTTAACTTGTTGTCTTCACCACTGGGAATAGGAGGCACAAATCTACACAGCTCTGAGCATGTGCATAGCCTGGGAGTTCTAATTGATGGGGATTTAATCTTCAGAACTCACATCTCTGCTGTGGTGAAATCATGCTACTTTCACCTGAAGAACATCGCAAAAATCAAGCACCTCATCCCCCCAGAAGATCTGCCAACCTTAGTCCATGCCTTCATTATATCCCGACTAGACTACTGTAATGCTCTCTACACCGGCCTTCCAAAAAAGGACTTGTACCGCCTACAGCTGATACAGAATACTAGACTGTTAACCAACCAATCCCGTCACTGCCACATAACACCAATCCTGCACTCCCTTCACTGGCTACCTATAAAATGGACGGTCCTATCCAAGATCGGTCTACTGACATTTAAATCACTTCATAATCTGGGCCCTGGATACATGAAAGAAATGTTATAGCTGCATAGCAATCCCTGCAATCTCAGATCCACAGGTTCTAATAATCTTGTTATACCCAGAGTCCACCGGGAAACTTTTGGTCCCAGAGCCTTCTGTCATGCTGCTCTTACATTATGGAACTCCTTACCTCAGCAGATCAGGACAGCTCCATCTCTGGACGTGTTTAAATCCAGACTGAAAGCCCACCTGTTCAGTTTGGCATTTTCAGAAATAAAATTTTTGTTGTTGTGTGAATACTTCATCCGACTACCAACTACTGAATCTGAGATAGTCTAAGCGATTTGAGTCCTATGGGAGAAAAGCGCTATAGAAATGTTATTGTTATAGATACATAGATGACATTACATTAACTGGTTTGAGACTGTGAGTAGTTAAAACTATTGCCTAATACACATGATGAGATTTTCTGGAAGATTTCCTGCCAGCTCGATTATATCCAACCTGTCCGATCGTATTTCCGATCGATTTACCATAGAAATGAACGGAAAATCGATCCGTAAATCGATCAGGAATTAGATCGGACAGGTTGGAAATATTTGATCTGGCAGGAAATCATCCAGAAAATCTAATCGTGTGTATTAGACATGAGACACACTTAAAGAGAAGTACATGGAGGCTGCCATATTTATTTCCTTTTACACAATACCAGTTGCCGGGCAGCTCTGCTGATCTCTTTGGCTGCAGTAGTGTTTAAATAACACCAGAAACAAAATTGTGGCTAATCTAATCCCTCTCCCCTCCCCCCCATCTTCAAGTAATCACAAGTGTAATTCAAGGTTATTAGGGCTGGTTCAGACGGACGTTTGGAGGCGTTGCGTTTGCTGGCGTCGCGTTCAGCAGCGTTTGTGTGCGTTTGGATGCGGTCGCGTTTTTTCTTCCCCTAGGGGGACATTAGCCGTCGCGGTTTACCTCCCCTGGAAGCTACATGTAGCTTCCAGGGGCTCCTTGAACGCCAGGGAAAATCGGGACCCAAACGCCGCGTTTGTGTAAACGCGCTTGAAAGCTTGGTACAAACGCTCCCATTCACTTGAATGGGAGCGTTTAACACCAAGCCCTGAACGCTGGCTGTAAACGCTCTGCAAACGTCCGTCTGAACCAGCCCTTATGCTGTTGCCTTATCTTTTAGAGCAAAGAGGAAGTTCTGAGTTTAGCTTTAATCTTGTGGTTGATGCAAATTCCTGTGAGAAAGCAATGTTCTTGTGTTTCTGCTGCATTGTTCTTGTGTTTAATTGTGTATGGTTCTTCATTAGCATTGGGGGAAGGTATACAGTTCTTCATTAGCATTGGGGAAAGGCATACAGTTCTACATTAGCATTGGGGGAAGGTATACAGTTCTTCATTAGCAATGGGGGAAAGTATACAGCTCACTACTTGCATAGCTACTGGCCTGACTAATAAAGTGACTACACTGCCAAACTCCTTTGTATGCTATGTGTAGGAGGGCAATTACAATGATGGGAGGACCATAAAAGGGACACTATGGGGTATACTCACAAAAGAACATTCAAATTTAGGTGCACAGGCCACACACATAAACTTTAGCAGATGTTATGCAAATTATATAACGCATGCTACGGTATTTGCATAACTCATGTTACACAACATGCATTGTCTGCATAACTCGTGTTACAGAAATTGCAAAATGTCCATTACAATTCACTTGCACAGACAGCGCATGCACATTTTAATGGACGCTACGCAAACGACATAACGCACGTTATATGTTTTATGTGCAACAAACGTAAACCAAGGTGCTTGTTCACATTTAATGCGTTTTTAAATGTGCTTTGTAAAACAAAGAGAAAGGCTACACTCACACTGGGGCATTACAACAGACAATATAATAACATTGCTAAGTCAATGCATTTATATTTTAATGGTACGTTCAGCCCATTAACAGTGTGTTGTGGTGGAATCCAACGTGAGGTATGCTGTGCAGTGCTGGACAACATGTTCATGTACAGTTGCAGGGAAAAGCACTTTGCGCTCACTGTATGAGTGTAACGCATGGTTCAACTTTTTCCTACCAGGTTAGAGATGACAAACCTACATATATAATGTGTACCAAATGGCACTTTAGACAAAAAAACCCACTGTGCATAATAGAGTTTATAATGCAGAATGTGGGGGAAATTATTAATCAATCAATCAATCAGCCAGGATGCAAGTTTATCACCTATACCCCCAATAAATGATCAGAGAGTACTCCTGCTGCTCTGAAGTAATAACACATATGCAATTGCTGTCACCTTCCCTGGTGGTCTAGTGGTTAGGATTCGGCGCTCTCACCGCCGCGGCCCGGGTTCGATTCCCGGTCAGGGAACAAGGATTTTTTTTTATCCCCGTTTGCAGTTTCCTAGTAACAGCTATGTTAAACTGATCACCACATAGTTAAAGAAAGAAGAAGAAGTGCATCATCTATTTTGTTTTGTTTTTTCCCCCCCAAAGTTACAGATAAGTTTATGGTGAATCAGAACTTTATTTTCTAACAAAGGCAAGTAAGTTGGATGCAGAGGTTGTGTCAGTGATCTCTACACAGCATCGTAGCATTACTTTGTTTTTTTGTTGGCCTCCATTTTCGAAAAATGGTTTGATTGTTTTTGTCTAGTGTAAATCTAGCTTTAAAGAGACACTGAAGTGAAAAAAAATATATGATATAATGAATTGGCTGTGTACTATGAATAATTACTAGAAGATTAGCAGCAAAGAAAATATTCTCATATTTTTATTTTCAGGTATATAGCGTTTTTTCTAACATCACATCATTCTCTAATATGTGCAGATTACACAACATTCAGCATTCAAAATGATTCTTTCAGAGCAGTCTGTGAACTAATGACCTCTCCTCTGGCAGAGGAAAAGTAAAAAATTAAATAACAGTTGAGATAATAAAAGTCAGAAAACAGCCCTCTCCACGACTTTGAAAGTCGTAGAGCTTAATGGCTTTTTTGTATAGAGATAACAACTGGAGTTTCTTAACTCTTCCTGTACTGGATACAATTAGACTGATGTATCTGATCTTAATGTTTTATTTCTTAGCTGTACTACACATACAAATCATAATATCATAATTTTTTTTTTCGCTTCAGTGTCTCTTTAAATCCCTATTTATTTTGTATTGGTGCCTTAATGGTCGTTCCTGGGATTACCATTTCTAAACCATCAATATGGAAGTCTCAAATACAGAAAGTGAGAAGAATCTCTTTCAAAACTTGAAATAATGGTAACCCAGGGGATTTGTTCCACAATCCAAAAACAGTTATAATAAAATAGTATAAAATTAAAATGTAAACAAGACTTTTACTACAACTAACAGAATCATTGCCATCTGTTGGCTCGTCCCAACCTTTTTAGTGGCTTTAACAAGAAACTTATCCAATTAGTTACTTTTGAGGATTTCACGAAAATGTGACTTTGCACAGTTTCTACACCCAGATTAAGTGCAATTAAGTGCAATCCTGCAGCACCAAAGGGAGAAGAACTATTGGCTCAGTTGTGATGACGTGACGCATGCATACTTTTTTTTGCTTCTTTTGTATACCAAGACGTTGCTTGTATATCAAGTCAAAATTTAAAAATGTTTCTGCTTGTATTGCAAAGTGCTCTTAAACTAAATTACTCTCAATCCAAGGTTGTACTGTATGTATTTTCAGGATTATAAGAAGTACATGGAGAAGTACATGGAGGCTGCCATATTTATTTCCTTTTACACAATACCAGTTGCCGGGCAGCTCTGCTGATCTCTTTGGCTGCAGTAGTGTTGGAATAACAGAAGAAACAAAATTATGGCTAATCTAATCCCTCCCCCCATCTTCAAGTAATCACAAGTGTAATCCAAGGTTATTATGCAGTTGGCTTATCTTTTAGGTTGCTTTCACAGTGGGACGTTACAGGCGCACGTTAGTGCAGCCTGTAACGCAGCCCCACCACACAGTAATGAAAAATCAATGAGCTTGTTCACACTGCCCACGTTGCGTTACATTGTAACGCAGAAAAGTGCTGCATGCTGTGCGTTATGCGCGGCTAAGCCGCGTTAGACTGTTTGCACATGCTCAGTCATGTTGGGGAGGAGAGGAGAGCGGCCGGGCACATAGCTAATTAATATTCACTGCACTCAGTGACGTGC
Organism: Hyperolius riggenbachi; assembly: GCF_040937935.1. Lineage (NCBI taxonomy): Eukaryota > Metazoa > Chordata > Amphibia > Anura > Hyperoliidae > Hyperolius > Hyperolius riggenbachi. The sequence continues at coordinate 81,996,788 of NC_090648.1, read as the reverse complement.
AGTGTTTACTTCCTGGAGCGGCCGCTCTGTGCGACGATTGGCCGGGCGGGATCACGTGATGCCGCATGCGTCTAAGAGTATGCATCACGGACGCCAGAGTGAGCTGCACAACGCGGCTCACTCTGACGTCCACATCAGAGAGCACCAGGCGTTGTGCTAGGGGCACGTTATGTGCCCTATAACGTCCCCTAAACGCAACGTCCTGGTGTATAACTAGCCTTAGAGCAGAGAGAAAGTTCGGAGTCTGTAATCTTGTGGTTGATCTATACCTGATTTAAATTCCTGTGAGAAAGCAATGTTCTTGTGTTTCTGCTGCCCTGTTCTTGTGTTTAATTGTGTATGGTTCTTCATTAGCATTGGGGGAAGATATACAGTTCTTCATTAGCAATGGGGGAAAGTATACAGCTCACTACTTGCATAGCTACTGGCCTGACTAATAAAGTGACTACACTGCCAAACTCCTTTGTATGCTATGTGTAGGAGGGCAATTACAATGATGGGAGGACCATAAAAGGGACACTATGGGGTATACTCACAAAAGAACATTCAAATTTAGGTGCACAGGCCACATACATAAACTTTAGCAGATGTTATGCAAATTATATAACGCATGCTACGGTATTTGCATAACTCATGTTACACAACATGCATTGTCTGCATAACTCGTGTTACAGAAATTGCAAAATGTCCATTACAATTCACTTGCACAGACAGCGCATGCACATTTTAATGGACGCTACGCAAATGACGTAACGCACGTTATATTTTTTATGTGCAACCAATGTAGACCAAGGTGCTTGTGCACATTTAATGTGTTTTTAACCACCCTGGCGTTCTATCAAGATCGCCAGGGCGGCTGCATGAGGGTTTTTTTAAATAAAAAAAAAACTATTTCATGCAGCCAACTGAAAGTTGAGAGCGGCGGCGATCGGGCAGCACACGCGGCTGGCAAAGTGCCGGCTGCGTGTGCTGCTCTTTATTTCATCAAAATCGGCCCAGCAGGGCCTGAGCGGCACCCTCTGGCGGTAATGGACGAGCTGAGCTTGTCCATACCGCTAAGGTGGTTAAATGTGCTTTGTAAAACAAAGTGAAAGGCTACACTCACACTGGGGCATTACAACGGACAATATAATAACATTGCTAAGTTAATGCATTTATATTTTAATGGTATGTTCAGTCCATTAGCAGTGTGTTGTGGTGGAATCCAACGTGAGGTATGCTGAGCAGTGCTGGACAACATGTTCATGTACAGTTGCAGGGAAAAGCACTTTGCGCTCTCTGTATGAGTGTAACGCATGGTTCAACTTTTTCCTACCAGGTTAGAGATGACAAACCTACATATATAATGTGTACCAAATGGCACTTTAGACAAAAAAAACCACTGTGCATAATAGAGTTGATTGTGCCAAAAATAATTCCGGGTACAACTCACCGTTGTACTTGGTGAAATAAATGATTCTGATTATGCAGAATGTGGGGAAAATTATTAATCAATCAATCGGCCAGGATGCAAGTTTATCACCTATGTCCCCAATAAATGATCAGAGAGTACTCCTGCTGCTCTGAAGTAATAACACATATGCAGGTGCTGTCACCTTCCCTGGTGGTCTAGTGGTTAGGATTCGGCGCTCTCACCGCCGCGGCCCGGGTTTGATTCCCGGTCAGGGAACAAGGTTTTTTTTTTTATGCCTGTTTGCAGTTTCCTAGTAACAGCTATGTTAAACTGATCACCACATAGTTAAAGAAAGAAGAAGAAGTGCATCATCTATTTTGTTTTTTTCTCCCCCACAGTTACAGATAAGCTCATAGTGAACCAGAACTTTATTTTCTAACAAAGGCAAGTAAGTTGGATGCAGAGGTTGTGTCAGTGATCTCTACACAGCATCGTAGCATTAGCTTTTTTTTCTGTTGGCATCCATTTTTGAAAAACGGTTTGATTGTTTTTGTCTAGTGTAAATCTAGCTTTAAATCCCTATTTATTTTTTATTGGTGCCTTAATGATCGTTCCTGGGATTACCATTTCTAAAGCATCAATACAGAAGAATCTCTTTCAAAACTTGAAATAATGGTAACCCAGGTGATTTGTTCCACAATCCAAAAACAGTTATAGTAAAATAGTATAACATTAAAATGTAAACAAGACTTTCACTACAACTAACAGAATCATTGCCATCTGTTGGCTCGCCCCAACCTTTTTTTGTGGCTTTAACCAGTTGCCGCCCGCATCACGCCGATGGGCGTGGCCGCGGCGGCAGCCCCAGGACTGCCTGACACCGATTGGTGTAAAGTCCTGGGGCTCTGTTTTGCAGGAGATCGCGTGCAGGCTGTGCGCGCATCTCCTGCTTGGGAAGCGGAGCTCCGCCCCGCCTTCAGTCTCCAAGCGGCTATTGCCGCTCGGGAGACTGTTAGACGGCGTGATCGCCGTCTATTTACATTGTGCAGCGCTGCGATCAGCAGCAGCGCTGCACTGGGGACAGCCGTGTGACACGGCTGTCCCCCTGGGGGACAAGAGAGCGATCGGCTCTCATAGGCAGAAGCCTATGGCAGCCGATCAGGGCCGGCGCTACCATAGAGGCAAAGGGGGCAATTGCCCCAGAGCTTGTAGGGGCCCCCAGTGGCTACAAGATGAAAAAAAAATCAAATCGACCTTATAGTTTTTGAGAAAATCGATTTTAAGGTTTCAAAGCAAAAAAATACACATTTAAAAACCTGCCGACTTTAATGGTCAATAGCAAATCCACCTTAAATTCTAGAAACCCTAAATTTGCAGGATATGTTAAGGAGATCATTGAGAATAAGAGGAAAAAACAATTTTTCAAAAAGACCTTATAGTTTTTGAGAAAATCTATTTTAAAGTTTCGAAGGAAAAAAGTATACTTTTAAATGCAGTAAATGTCACTTTTAGTAGCAAACCTAACGGTAGTGTAATTTTACATGCATCAAAAGAAAGCAATAAATTTCCTGACGGGGTTTCCTGGGGGTCCATACGCAGCCGCAGCGCTTTGGCCAGGGATCGCTATAGAGCCGCAATATGGCTGTATGAAGATCCCTGGCATTTTTTCCTATTTTCCCAATTTTTTTTTTATGTTTAGAGTGTGGGAATTATTTTTTTTTAAATGATGTGGGGTCCCCCCTCCTGAAACTTTTTAACCCCTTGTCCCCCATGCAGGCTGGGGTAGCCAGAATGTGGAGCTCCGACCGATTGGAGCTTCACACCCTGACTATACCAGCTGCAAAAAAGGTCCCTTAATTTTTGTTCCGGGGTATCTGTTGGGGGCCCCCCCCCCAGGTTTATTTTGCCCTGGGGCCCCATTGTTGCTTAAACCGGCCCTGCAGCCGATCACAGTAATTGGCTGGCTGTGGGGAGGGAGGGAAGAGATTTAAAGAAAGTGTTTTTACAAAAAAAAAAAAACAAAAAAAAAAAAACGAACAATATTTATTAAAAAAAAAAAAAAATAGACATGGGGGAGCCATCAGACCCCACCAACAGAGAGCTCTGTTGGAGGGGAGAAAAGGGGGGGGGCATCACTTGTGTGCTGTGTTGTGCGTCCCTGCAGCTTGGCCTTAAAGCTGCAGCGGCCAATTTCACTAAAAATGGCATGGTCACTAGGGGGGTTTAGCCCTGCAGTCCTCAAGAGGTTAACAAGGAACTTATCCAATTAGTTACTTTTTAGGATTTCATGGAAATGTGACTTTGCAGTTTCTACACCCAGATTAAGTGCAATTAAGTGCAATCCTGCAGCACCAAAGGGAGAAGAACTATTGGCTCAGTTGTGATGACGTGACGCATGTATACTTTTTTTGCTTTTTTTTGTCAAAAGTCAAAATTTAAAAAATGTTTCTGCTTGTGTTGCAAAGTGCTCTTAAACTAAATTACTCTCAATCCAAGGTTGTACTGTATATATTTTCAGGATTATAGGCTACAACAGTTTTATTTTAATCAGCATTGTATATTCCAAATACAAATCTAAAATTAGCTTAGCACTCCCTCTGCTGGCTTGACTGGTGAACCGAAAGCCTAGCAATTGTCAGCACAATATTAACTGTTACATCAGTGCACTAGAATAATGTACCTTATCCCTTGCCCTCTAATGCAGAATGTCTATAGTACATAAGCGGGAAGAAAAAGTTGTCATTTTTTAATGATCCTACCACGGCATTCATACTTTCCTGTAATATAGTGCCAAACTGTGCAGTGATCATCTTAAAATCTAGTATGTCTATTTTCAAGGAATGCATAGTCATTTTCTTATTTTAGTTTATAGGATAGAATAGGAAATATTAAACATACAGGAAGAATCCCAAAAGTAGAATTTTTTTTTTAAGATATTGGAATCTATCCTACTGTTAAAGGGACTCCGAGCTCATAAAAAAAAATTAAAGTTGTACTCACCTGGGGCTTTCTCCAGCCCAGTGCTGGTCGGGAGGTCCCACGACGGCGTCCTGGCTCTTCTCCCCGCTCCGGAATGGCTGACAGGCCGCAGCCCGGGCGACACTCTCCCGAGTGTCGGGCTGTTCCTTCCGCGTATGACGCGGATTACGTCACACGCCGGCCGCCTCGCGTCATCACGGCGGCCGGCGTGGCAGTACGGCGCATGCGCGCTTTAATCGCGCATGCGCAGTACTTTCACGCCGGCCGCCGTGATGACGCGAGGCGGCCGGCGTGTGACGTAATCCGTGTCATACGCGGAAGGAACAGCCCGACACTCGGGAGAGTGTCGCCCGGGCTGCGGCCTGTCAGCCATTCCGGAGCGGGGAGAAGAGCCAGGACGCCGTCGTGGGACCTCCCGACCAGCACTGGGCTGGAGAAAGCCCCAGGTGAGTACAACTTTCATTTTTTTTATGAGCTCGGAGTCACTTTAAGAACAAATAATTAAAAAAAAGGTACGTTTAGTGTGAAATTTACTGGATAAATTTAAATGAAATCATAAAGAAACAGTATACATTACACATAAAATAAATGCTTACCTGTGGAATGAGAATACCTTTACTTATTCTACAGAACATTCTGTTTTCTTTAGGGTTTAAAAGTAAACATTAAAGAAAAAGTATACATTTTCAAACTTTCAGATCAGATACCCCCATAGTTGAGCAATTCCCTTGCCCACACTTTTTCAGCTTGTGAGCTACTTCTAAAATTACAAAATTCAAAATATTCTACCAGGTAGAATCTACCTACAGAAGCAAGCCGCAACTGCAGCACATGCACAGCTGTCCATCAGTGATTACCACAGGCCGCAACTGCAGCACATGCACAGCGGCAGCCCATCAGTGATTACCACAGGCCGCAACTGCAGCACATGCACAGCGGCAGCCCATCAGTGATTACCACAAGCCGCAACTGCAGCACATGCACAGCTGTCCATCAGTGATTACCACAGGTCGCAACTGCAGCATATGCACAGCGGCAGCCCATCAGTGATTACCACAGGCCGCAACTGCAGCACATGCACAGCGGCAGCCCATCAGTGATTACCACAGGCCGCAACTGCAGCACATGCACAGCGGCAGCCCATCAGTGATTACCACAGGCCGCAACTGCAGCACATGCACAGCGGCAGTCCATCAGTGATTACCACAAGCCACAACTGCAGCACATGCACAGCGGCAGTCCATCAGTGATTACCACAAGCCGCAACTGCAGCACATGCACAGCAACATTCCATCAGTGATTACCACAAGCCACAACTGCAGCACATGCACAGCGGCAGTCCATCAGTGATTACCACAAGACACAACTGCATCACATGCACAGCGGCAGTCCATCAGTGATTACCACAAGCCACACCTGCAGCACATGCACAGTAGCAGTCCATCAGTGATTGCCACAAGCCACAACTGCAGCACATGCACAGTAGCAGTCCATCAGTGATTGCCACAAGCCACAACTGCAGCACATGCACAGCGGCAGCCCATCAGTGATTACCACAGGCCGCAACTGCAGCACATGCACAGCGGCAGTCCATCAGTGATTACCACAAGCCACAACTGCAGCACATGCACAGCGGCAGTCCATCAGTGATTACCACAAGCCGCAACTGCAGCACATGCACAGCAACATTCCATCAGTGATTACCACAAGCCACAACTGCAGCACATGCACAGCGGCAGTCCATCAGTGATTACCACAAGACACAACTGCATCACATGCACAGCGGCAGTCCATCAGTGATTACCACAAGCCACACCTGCAGCACATGCACAGCGGCAGTCCATCAGTGATTACCACAAGCCACAACTGCAGCACATGCACAGCGACAGCCCATCACTGATTACCACAAGCCACAACTGCAGAACATGCACAGCGGCAGCCCATCAGTGATTGCCACAAGCCACAACTGCAGCACATGCACAGCGACAGCCCATCACTGATTACCACAAGCCACAACTGCAGCACATGCACAGTAGCAGTCCATCAGTGATTGCCACAAGCCACAACTGCAGCACATGCACAGCTGTCCATCGGTGATTACCACAAGCCACAACTCCAGGCAGTCCATCAGTGATTACCACAAGCTGCAACTGCAGCACATGCACAGCGGCAGTCCATCAGTGATTACCACAAGCCACAACTGCAGCACATGCACAGCGGCAGTCCATCAGTGATTACCACAAGCCACAACTGCAGCACATGCACAGCCGCAGTCCATCAGTGATTACCACAAGCCACATCTGCAGCACATGCACAGCTGTCCATCAGTGATTACCACAAGCCACAACTACAGTACATGCACAGCGGCACTCCATCAGTGATTACCACAAGCTGCAACTGCAGTACATGCACAGCGGCAGTTCATCAGGGATTACGACACGCCACACCTGCAGCCCATGCACAGCGGCAGTCCATCAGTGATTACCACAAGCCACAACTACAGCACATGCACAGCGACACTCCATCAGTGATTACCACAAGCTGCAACTGCAGTACATGCACAGCGGCAGTCCATCAGGGATTACAACACGTCACACCTGTAGCACACGCACAGCGGCAGTCCATCAGTGATTACCACAAGCCACAACTGCAGTTCATGCACAGGAGCAGTCCATCAGTGATTACCACAAGCCACAACTGCAGCACATGCACAGCGACAGTCCATCAGTGATTATCACAAGCCACAAATGCAGCACATGCACGGCGGCAGTCCATCAGTGATTACCACAAGCCACAACTGCAGTACATGCACAGCGGCAGTCCATCAGGGATTACAACACGCCACAACTGCAGCACATGCACAGCGACAGTCCATCAGTGATTATCACAAGCCCCAACTGCAGCACATGCACGGCGGCAGTCCATCAGTGATTACCACAAGCCACAACTGCAGCACATGCACAGCGACAGTCCATCAGTGATTACCACAAGCCACAACTGCAGCACATGCACGGCGGCAGTCCATCAGTGATTACCACAAGCCACAACTGCAGTTCATGCACAGAAGCAGTCCATCAGTGATTACCACAAGCCACAACTGCAGCACATGCACAGCAGAAGTGCATCAGTGATTACCACAAGCCACAACTGCAGCACATGCACCACAGCAGTCCATCAGTGATTACCACAAGCCACAACTGCAGTACATGTACAGCGGCAGTCCATCAGGGATTACCACAAGCTACAACTGAAGCACATGCACAGCAGCAGTCCATCAGTGTTTACCACAAGCCACAGCTGCAGCACAACGTCAGTCCATCACTTATTACCACAGGCCGCAACTGCAGCACATGCACAGTGGCAGTCCATTAGTGTTTACCTCAAATTGCCAACTTTACATACTTGAGGAATTATTTTAAAAAATGTCTTTTTAATAGTGGATTTGTAGCCTGGATAGCTCAGTTAGTAGCACTTTACTATGTTGATTTGATTTTAAACCTGTGTGAAGAGACTTAGCGCGCCTTTCCACTAAAAATCACATATTATAAAGTAAAATCACTACTTCCTAAGGAAACCAGATTTGTACATAGCCATCATTTTAGGACATTCCTATCCTCACTAGGTTGCAATGACTAGACAAAAGGTAGGTGTGGCTTGAAATATGTCACACAGTTAATAACCTTGGGGCCTGGATAGCTCAGTCGGTAGAGCATCAGACTTTTAATCTGAGGGTCCAGGGTTCAAGTCCCTGTTCAGGCGATGATTTTTTTTAAAGTCTGTCACATAGATTTGCCTTCCTAAACCAGAAAGTGCTTTTTGGCTCTTCTATGCTCACTAAAAATGATCATTGTTCTTTATTCCTCATTACTTAGAAGAGTTCCTCAACTAGTCACTGTCCCAGGGGCAGTATATCTACGCCCTGCAGGACTTCAACTAAAGTCCTAGGGGCGTAGATATACAGTGCTGCCCATAATTATTCATACCCCTGGCAAATTTTGACTTAAAGTTATTTTTATTCAACCAGTAAGTAATTTTTTGATGGGAAATGACATAGGTGCCTCCCAAAAGATAATAAGATGATGTACAAGAGGCATTATTGTGGCAAAAAAAATTCTCAGCTTTTATTTACATTTGAGCAAAAAGTGTCCCGTCCGAAATTATTCATACCCTTCAAAAACTGTCACAGTCTGTGGGAAAATCCAACATTCTATACCATTCCAAATAGTCTACGCTGTTCTAAAGCATCCTAATTACCCCGACTAATTGGGAACAGCTGTTTTAATCATTAACCATTAACAGTGTAATAGCAGCCATTGACTTATTCCCCTTGAAATTCAATAGGTGAAATTTGATTGGCAGGTGTAGGCTCCACCCACTTTCCTGAATATAAGTCCCAGTCACCCAATGACCAACTGTGCAAAGTTTAAGAACTCTGCCACTAACAGTGTAAGAATGGCTGCAATTTACATTTTCCCAGTTACATTTTTTGGCTCCACCCACTTTGTGTACCCTTGACACACAGTCACTCAATGATCAAGTTAGTGAGCTTTAGGATTCCTGGCATTGAAAAAGTGTTAATGAAAGCAGTTTAGCCAGCAAAGAAATCTGATTGGCTGTTTGTGGCTCCGCCGCTTTTAGTGAATTTGTACCCCAGTCACCCAATGACCAACAGTACCAAGTTTGAGGCCTCTGGCATTAACAGTGTAAGAATGGCAGCAGTTTAAATATTCCCCTTGAAAATAAATAGAATTTTAATTGGCTGTTGTAAGCTCCAACCACTTTACATATATGTCCCCAACAAATGAACAGGCTTTCTGCTGCCCATAACTAACACCACATAAAGAACTACTATCACCTTCCCTGGTGGTCTAGTGGTTAGGATTCGGCGCTCTCACCGCCGCGGCCCGGGTTCGATTCCCGGTCAGGGAATAAGGATTTTTTTAATTCCTGTTTGCAGTTTCCTAGTAACAGCTACGTAAAACTGATCACCACATAGTTAAAGAAAGAAGAAGTGCATCATCTATTTTGTTTTTCCCCCCCCCAAAGTTACAGATAAGCTCATGGTGGACCAGAACTTTATTCTCTAACAAAGGCAAGTAAGTTGGATGCAGAGGTTGTGTCAGTGATCTCTACACAGCATCGTAGCATTAGCTTTTTTTTTCTGTTGGCCTCCATTTTCGGAAAATGGTTTGTTTTTGTCTAGTGTAAATATAGCTTTAAATCCCTATTTATTTTTTATTGGTGCCTTAATGGTCGTTCCTGGGATTACCATTTCTAAAGCATCAATATGGAAGTCTCAAATACAGAAAGTGAGAAGAATCTCTTTCAAAACTTGAAAAAACTTGAACTAATGGTAACCCAGGGGATTTGTTCCACAATCCAAAAACACTTATAGTAAAATAGTATGAAATTAAAATGTAAACAAGACTTTTACTACAACTAACAGAATCATTGCCATCTGTTGGCTCGTCCCAACGTTTTTTGTGGCTTTAACAAGAAACTTATCCAATTAGTTACTTTTGAGGATTTCATGGAAATGTGACTTTGCAGTTTCTACACCCAGATTAAGTGCAATTAAGTGCAATCCTGCAGCACCAAAGGGAGAAGAACTATTGGCTCAGTTGTGATGACGTGACGCATGTATACTTTTTTTTGCTTTTTTTGTATACCAAGACGTTGCTTGTATATCAAGTCAAAATTTAAAAAATATTTTTGCTTGTATTGCAAAGTGCTCTTAAACTAAATTACTCTCAATCCAAGGTTGTACTGTATATATTTTCAGGATTATAGGCTACAACAGTTTTATTTTAACCACTTTAGGATCCTTGGTACGCATATCCACGCCCCTTTAAACTTCACGTGCGGATCAGGGGGGTAGATATGCGTACTGCTGCCTTACCGTCACGTTCACGATCCCCGCGCTGTTTTCCGCCGATCCACCGTCCCAGCCCCCTCCATCTGTGATCAGGATGTGAGAATCTTTTGATTCTCAATCCCGATCACCGTTCCCCTGTCTTCGGAGAGCTTGTTAACGTCGCATAAGCTCTCAGACCCTACACTTCCATGTTCCGCTGTGTTCTATTAATAGAAACACGGTCTCAATAGCACCATCTTGTGGCCAAAAAGTAAAATACACCTATTTATGCCACTATACTGTTTAACATAGAAAGTTTATTATTATTAATTTTTTTTATTATTACTTTTAACCCATCCATCCCTGCCCCACAGTTACAGAAATAAAACACTTGTTAAAAAAAAATAAAAAAAATTACATCACTTAATTTTTTTTACATAAATAGTTACCTTAGGGACTCTTGTAATACGGAAGTCATTAGAGTATATTTTTTCAAAAAAAGTTCTTGTAATAAGTGAAAAAGTATTAAAAATCCCTAAATGGAAAAATGCTCCTTTATTTCCAGATAAAATATTATCACCATACATTGTACTAGGGACACAATTTAAATGTTGTAATAAACCGGACAAATGGGCAAATAAGATGTGTGGGTTTTAAGTACCAAAGCACATTTTATTTTAAAACTATAATGGCTGAAAACTGAGAAATAATCATTTTTTTTCTTTTTTTTCCTTATTATTCCCTTTACAATGCATATAAAATAAAATAATTCAGAGCAAAAACTACCACCCAAAGAAAGCATAATTTGTGGCGAAAAAAACAATATATAGATCATTTCAGTGTGATAAGTAACAATAAAGTTACCGCTGAATGAATGGGAGGAGCGCTGAAATGGGAAAGTTGTTTTGGTTTTTAAGGGGAAAAACCTGTGATCCTGAAGTGGTTAATCAGCATTGTTTATTCCAAAAACAAATCTAAAATTGGCTTAGCAGTAGCACTCCCTCTGCTGGCTTGACTGGTGAACCGAAAGCCTAGCAATTGTCAGCACAATATTAACGGTTACATCAGTGCACTAGAATAATGTACCTTATTCCTTGCCCTCTAATGCAGAATGTCTATAGTACATAAGCGGGAAGAAAAAGTTGTCATTTTTTTAATGATCCTACCACGGCATTCATACTTTCCTGCTTTGTATTTGGCACTGTAATATAGTGCCAAACTTTGCAGTGATCATCTTAAAATCTAGTATGTCTATTTTCAAGGAATGTATAGATGATGTCCAAGAGGCATTATTGTGGCAAAAAAAAAATCTCAGCTTTTATTTACATTTGAGCAAAAAGTGTCCCGTCCAAAATTATTCATACCCTTCAAAAATTGTCAGTCTGTGGGAAAATCCAACATTCTATACCATTCCAAATAGTCTAAGCTGTTCTAAAGCATCCTAATTACCCCGACTAATTGGGAACAGCTGTTTTAATCATTAACCATTAACAGTGTAATAGCAGCAATTGACATATTCCCCTTGAAATTCAATAGGTAAAATTTGATTGGCAGGTGTAGGCTCCACCCACTTTCCTTAATATAAGTCCCAGTCACCCAATGACCAACTGTGCAAAGTTTAAGAACTCTGCCACTAACGGTATAAGAATGGCTGCAATTTACATTTTCCCAGTTACATTTTTTGGCTCCACCCACTTTGTGTACCCTTGACACACAGTCACTCAATGATCAAGTTTGTGAGCTTTAGGATTCCTGGCATTGAAAATGTGTTAATGAAAGCAGTTTAGCCAGCAAAGAAATCTGATTGGCTGTTTGTGGCTCCACCCCCTGTAGTGAATTTGTATCCCAGTCACCCAATGACCAACAGTACCAAGTTTGAGGCCTCTGGCATTAACAGTGTAGGAATGGCAGCAGTTTAAATATTCCCCTTGAAAATAAATAGAATTTTAATTGGCTGTTGTAAGCTCCACTTTTTTTGGCTCCACCCACTTTATATATATGTCCCCAACAAATGAACAGGCTTCTGCTGCCCGTAACTAACACCACATAAATAACTACTATCACCTTCCCTGGTGGTCTAGTGGTTAGGATTCGGCGCTCTCACTGCCGCGGCCCGGGTTCGATTCCCGGTCAGGGAATAAGGATTTTTATCCCCATTTGCTGTTTCCTAGTAACAGATCTGTTAAAATGATCACCACATAGTGCATCATTTGTTTTGTTTACGTTTCATGGTTTAAATATTGAGGATTAAAGACTTTAACTGTTTTACTTTAATCAGCAATGTACTGTATATTCCAAACACAAATTTAAAATTGGCTTAGCACTCCCCCTGCTGACTTGACTGTTGAACTGGAAGCCTAGCAAATGTCAGTACAAATTTGAATTGCTATTTCAATGCATAAGATTAATAAACCTTGTCCCTCACCCTCTACTGCATTCATATTTTCTTGCTTTGCATTTGGCACTGTAATGATAGCACCAAACTGTGCAGTGAACATGTTAAAATGTATTATATCTATTTACAGGGAAAGTATAGTGATTTTCTTATTTTAGTTTGATTTATTAAGCTAAACATTACATTATTTTTCAACATATTCTTATTATTTAATTGGGGAAATAATAAATATTAATCATACCGGCCGAGTCCCATAATATTTTATGTTCATTTAAAATATTGGATAATAGTCTAATGTTAATAAATAAAAAAAAAGTGATTTTAGCATGAAAGTCACTGGACAATTGTAAACGAAATCATAGATACTGTATATTTTAGACATAAGATAAATGCTTACCTGTGGAATGAGAATACCTTTACTTGTTATTCCGACCATTCTATTTTCTATAGGGTTAAAATGTAAACATTAAAGAAAAAGACTAAATATGCGAACTTTCAGATCAAATACACAATAATTGATTCCCCTGGTTTGTATCCATTAATTTAATGGGATGTTCTACTTAAAGTCATTGGGAATCGTACAAATTAATAAATAAATAAACCAGATACTGGAGAGGTAAGGCTCTGATCCTATAGGACTTTCCCTCTTATCTCCCGGGCCCCTTTGTTGCAGCAGCAGCTCCTCCATTTGTATCCCCCCCCCCCCCCTTCGGAAGTTTTCGGGAGCCGAGTCCTCCCGAAGACAGGCGGCTCCATACTGCACACGAGCGAGTGTGCAAGAGAGGGCGCTCGCACATGTACAGCATGGAGCGTCCCATCTTTGAGACCACTTAGGGTCCCGAAGATTTCGAGGCCTCCTTCGCGGCAGAGAGCATTGTTTGACCAAATTGGTCGAATACTGCTACCGGGGTGCCAGCGCTTGAACCGGGACGGGGAGGAGAGTGGGAAGGCTCTATAGGACCCGTAGTCTTCCCTCTGCTTAGAAAAGTGTCTGGCGATTCCCATTCACTTTAAAGACTTGTATATAAAAGAGCAAATAACCTGTTTGCCAGAAAAAATAACCTTATTTCTGCTGAAATAATGCCATTTTCCACATCACAAAATGTATTTTAAAAAAAATGGTGCTCAGGGTTCAGGTACCTATAGCTGGGAGATTTTGATGGTGAGATAAGCTTCTTTTGCAGCTCACAGTCCAAAATCTCTGAAGGTGATACAGGAAAATGCAGAGAGCAAGGGGCAGCAATGCCAAATAATAATAATCTGAACATTTGTATAGCGCTTTTCTCCTGTTAGACTCAAGAGCTACAGCCACTAAGTCGAGAACGCTCAAGGGACCACCCTGCAGTGTTAGGAAGTCATGCCCAAGGACTTCTTACTGAACACATACTGACTCTAGCCAAGAGTCAAATCTACACTATCCAGCCAAAGGAGCCAGAAAAACAGTAGAGGGGGAATCAGGCAGGCCAAAGTCAATAGTACACCGTGTTGCAAATTATTATGCAAATTATATTTTCTCTGATTTTATTATTCGAATGTTACGGAACAAACCTCCTAATGATAATGGTATGTTTTTCAAAAATAAAAAAACTTGAATTTCACTGGTCCAAATGATTACGCACAAGAGTTTCAAAACATTTTATAGGTTAAAGCAAGTTAAAAAATGGTAATTTGCTGAATTTGCAGGAAAAGGCTGTCTACCTCCAACTTGAAGCCAGGCTCTCCAGAAACAACATCCTTGACCCTCTTCAATCTGGTTTCAGGAAATATCACAGCTGTGAAACAGCCCTCACCCAGATTTGCAATGATCTGCTCATTGCAAGAGACAAGGGTCAATGTTCCATCCTGATTTTGCTCGACCTCTCAGCGGCTTTTGACACAGTCGATCATGAAATCTTACTCAATAGGCTACAAGAGTACTGTGGCATAGATGGCATTGTTCTCCGGTGGTTCAACTCCTTCCTGGCTGGCAGAACACAAAGGATAGCCTTAGGGCCCTTCCTCTCCAACCCTGTACCACTAAAATACGGTGTACCTCAGGGCACAATATTATCCCCTTTACTGTTCACCATATACATGCTGCCACTTGGAGAAATCATACAAAAACATGGCCTGACATATCATTGCTATGCTGATGACACCCAGCTATATTTGTCATTCAAACCTGATGTCACAGACCCTACTCCACAAATAAACGCATGCTTAGCTGAGCTTCAGGAGTGGATGAATAATAATTGGCTAAAACTTAATGCTGACAAAACTGAGGTTCTTGTTATCGAGGGCCAGGGCTCAACAGCAAAGCAGCTCCAGTCTCAACCAACACCGCTAAGGATAGGGAGCTCAGACCTGAACAACTCAGACTGTGTGCGCAGCCTGGGAGTACTGATTGATGGGAAATTAAGCTTCAGGAATCAAATCTCAGCTGTTGTGAAACATTCCTTCTTTCACCTAAGGAATATTGCAAGGATTAAACACCTAATTCCTTCAGAGGATCTTCCAACCCTAGTTCATGCCTTTGTCACATCAAGGTTAGACTACTGCAACGTCCTCTACACAGGCCTGCATAAGAAAGACTTACGCCGCCTGCAATTAGTACAGAATGCCGCCGCAAGGCTGTTAACGAGCCAACCCCGCCATTGCCACATAACACCAACCCTGTGCTCACTCCACTGGCTACCGATAAAATGAAGAATTCTGTTTAAGATTGGCTTACTGACATTCAAATCCTTGCACAATCTGGGCCCTGGATACCTGAAGGACTTGTTGAAGCAACATCACACCCCCCACAATCTTAGATCAAAAGGACGTAACACCTTGGTCACCCCCAGAGTCCACCTCAAAACCTTTGGAGACAGAGCCTTTTGTCATGCTGCCCCTACACTTTGGAACTCCCTGCCACACCCAATCAGGACAGCCCCATCCCTGGAAGCATTTAAGTCTAAACTGAAAACCTACCTTTTCAGTCTGGCATTCATGAACATTGACTATCTCCTCTGTAACACAACCCAGCCTGAAACCCTGTATTAATCTGAGACACAGCTATGCGCTTTGAGTCCTATGGGAGAAAAGCGCTTTACAAATGTTATTGTATTGTATTAGGTCATATGTTCTTTTCAATCAAAAACATCTTCGCAGGTCAAATTATATATTAACATATTGACCCCTTATTTTATAGCAGCTTCTTCATTCTTCCATCCATTGGACCTGTGAGTTTTTGGAGAGCTTCTGCCTGACTTTCTTTGCAGGATGGCAAAATAATTACAAGATATGCACCTAGCGCTGTGGGGTTCTCTCAACGAGCCGGGTGTTAGACAAGGGGATCCCTTAAATATTTAGTGTATAGTCTAAAATGTGTAAAGTGTATAGTCTAAAATTTGAGAAATCTCTCAAATCCTCCTTAAGAAGGCCAACGTCCATTGGCTGAAATGCGTAGAAGTTTAACTTTAACTATCTGCAACAATCTGCACAGTTCCTGAGCAGGAGGCAAGCCGGGGAAGCGCGCAACGGCCGCCCGCACACGAAGTTCCAGAGACCTGAAGTGGTGACGTCACCCAAGAACAGTTGTCATGAAGCTGTGGTTAGGCACAGCTTTGTATAAGGTTGGGTGCTTGATATTGTGACCTAGGCAGTGTCACCAGCAAAGTCTTTCTCCAATATATCAGCGCACCAAGTTAGTTGCAATCACGCTCTCTATTGTATCCACAAAAAAGTTATCCGACAATTTGGTTTGGGGGCCTTGCAGGGACCCCCTTTATCAACCATAAACCACACGCCTTGATAAAGGGGGACCCTGCGAGGCCCCTGAAATAATTGTGGGCTAACTTTTTTGTGGATACAGATGGCTCAATAAAGAGCGTGATTCCAACTAACTTGGTGTGCTGATATATTGGAGAAAGTCCCCCAAGAACAAGCGCTAGCTAAGACTGGCTGGGCAGAAGTGCAGCGAGCGGATGTCTGGGACTTACAATCGGAACTGACGTATGCTGCACTGAGACACCAGCCTCGGGAAGCAGCGCGCGGATTTTTCAGAAAGAAACTACCCCGGACCCGCAGTTGAAAGTGCAATAGCCGGAGGGGAGCGGAGACGAGAGGGAGCATAGATCATCTGTGGAAACACACTAATGGTGAAATCCTGCTACGTTAAAACCGTGAGTGTTAAGGTGACCACTAATGATCCAATTTCTAGCGAAAAATCGTTTGAGCGATCAGAAATTCTGATTGGAAGTGAAATATTGTAATACATCGTTCACTACACCATCAACGAACCAATCTTTGCTTCCTATCTATCACAACCAACAAGAAAATCCAAATTTTGGTTCGACGAAATTTGTTCGGACGACATTTTTTTTCACTCGTTCATAATCGATTGTGTCCCATCAACAGAGGTTATTTACAACCAATCTGATCAGAATTTCTGATCTCTTGAATGATTTTTCGCTACAAATTGGACAGTTAGTGGCCACCTTAACACAGCTTGAACTCATTACACCCAAGGGATGACTGTTTTTAACAGTAAAAGGAAGCACAAGAGACTACTCTAGGAACAAAGTTTTTTATTGGTGTGGACCTTTTTTAGCATCAAGAAATTGTGTTCACATAGAGTAGTGGGTGGAAGGGCCCCTTCTACTATATGTGTGTATGATGAAAGTGAATGAGTGATGCAAACAGGTTTTTTCTATGGTTTTAAATTTTTGAATGTATGGTTTTATAGTTTTTTGAATTGGTACATACTTTAGCGTGTGTTAAACTTATTTTATAAATTTTAGGATGGCAAAATAGCCTCCTTGCACTGCAGATGTAAATTGCATCCTACCCGCATAGATCTTTTGCTGCAAAGGTGCTCAATAGCATTGAGATCAGGGAGGACGGGAGCCACACAATGAGTTTCTCTTCTTTTATGTCGATAGTAGCCAATGATGCAGAAGTATTCCATGTAGCATGAGATGGTGCATTGTCATGCATGAAGATGATTTTGTCACGAAAAGTAGAGTTCTTCTTTTTGTACAATGGAAGAAAGTGGCCAGTCAGGAACTTCACATATTTTCCAGCTCTCCCCTCAAAACATGACTCCACCACCTCCGTCTTGACATCACAACCTTGTTGGTACATAGTGGCAATCCACAAACCATCCACTACTCCATCCACGTGGACCAAAACTGTACACCATTGAACAAAACTGTAGCTCTGACTGCAGCTGCTTGTGAGCATTGGTGAGGGGTGACCGGATTGAAGATTTACGCATAATTGCAATCGTCTGGAAGATCCCGCACCCCGATTTTCACAGACTCAAGAGGCACCAGGAGCTTCAAATTTGTGCTTACTGCTTTGTAATGGCCTTTTAACAACTGCTCTCTTAATCTGATGTATTTGGCAGAAATCTTCCTCATTTTGCCTTGATCTGCACAAACCTGTGTGCTCATTCAGTCAGCCACAAATCTTTAAATAGTACAGTGAAATATCTTATATTTTCACACCTTGTCGAAGGCATTCAACTATTTTTTTTTAGATTGCAAGCTCGCAAGAGCAGGGCTCTCAGCCTTTTGTGTCTTGGAATTTGTTATACATTTTATTCATCATGTTATTTTTGTCACTGTAATTACCAATACTGTATTTTTTTTTTACCAATTCTGTATTTTGGATATAGGTGTACACAATTGCCTGTATTGTTTTGTGCCCCATGTTTGTTTCTTACTTTGTACAGACACAGAATTTTTTGGCGCTTTATAAAATAATAATATTTCACCCTTTCTGTCAGCAGAGAGATCCTTGTTCTTTCCTTGAAAATTGTGGCCTGCTTATAATGTGGAACATACTTCTTTAGTGGTTTTTCCTTTAATAGGGCTCCCCTGGCAGACTAATTATCACAGGTATCCGATATTGATTTTAGTGATCAAAAGAGCCCTGAGACTCAATACCATGAATTAGTTTAATTGAAAAATTGAAAAAAACCCTTAGGGCTGGTGCACACCAAGATCGGTTCTGGAGCATTTTTTAAAATGCTTGCAGGGGGAAAACCGCTTGGCTAATGAAAGTGAATGGGGTGGTGCACACCAGAGCGGTTTGTTTTTCCCCCAACGCAAACTCCTGTCCTGCAGCATTTTTTAGATTTCTGAGGCGTTTCTGCCTCAACGTTAAGTATAGGAAAGTGGAAAACCGCTAGATCAGAGCGGTTTTCCAAGTGTTTTTGTTACAGAAGCTGTTCAGTAACAGCTTTACTCTAACAAAATATGACATCTGCTACACAAAAACGCTCTGAAAAACGCTAGGCATGTTTAGAAAATCTCTCTAAACATACCTAGAATCGCTTTGAAAATCTGCTTCAAAAACCTCTAGCATTTTGCAGATCTGCTAGAGGTTTTGCGCTGGCCCTTAGAGTTTGCAGCATAGTAGTGCGGTTTAGTGCAGGTAGTTATACAGGCCGGAGTTCAGCAACAAATCAATTACAGAACAGGGATTAGTCATAGGAGCCAGGACACAAAAACTACAGCACTGGTGAGTGGCATTCCCCAGGCTTAACGTAACTGTGCACACATGCATAACACATAGCTCTGCACCTCTTGGAGCAAAGTCCTGCATCACACACAGACTGGCCTATTTTCACCAGCAACTCCATGTCTGAGGCTATGTTTATGCATGGTGAACCACATATAGACACATCTGTTATGAACACCAGACCCAGACAGCTCATTGACCATCACATTAAATGATGCAGGATCACTACTTTTTGCATTACAGATTGCCCAGCAAGCGCATGGTGAACCAGAACTCCTGGAAATGTGTAAGGGGCTGAAAGAGAACAAAATCTTCCTTAATAGGATGCTATGCAAAACAGAAGTTTGCCTTCTTTATGCATGAATGTCAAAATATTGGAATATCTGCCATTGTAAATTTGGTGATTGTGGAAACAAAGTGGAGATCAGCCTAACTGCCTTTTTATTAATCGCCAAACAGTGTTCTCCATTGTCACAGTGGAGAACACCGAAGGATACAGTGCAGAACAGAGTGCTATTTGTTTCAAACCCCCTTTGCTATAGATGGCCATTTTACGTTTTTGTGATATGAGGACGCAGCGCAGGTAACTGTGGGGGAGATTTATCAACGCATTAACGACAGTTCTTTCTTCTTAATCTGTTCTAACCAGCAGGGAGAACAGTTCTGCATGATAATAATAACCTTAAATCCTAGGTAATAGTAGCAATTTAAAATTAATTTCTAGACCTGCACTACAGTTAAGAAAAGTGCAAATCCATCCCTAAACTGACGCAGATAGCAGTTCTACAGATGCAGAACTGCAGACTAGACATGATTGCAGAGTGCAGGCTAGACATGATTTTGTGATGTGCTCCTCCCTCCTACTGAATTCCTCCTCAGAGCCTTCTGCTATCAATACAGCAGGTGTGTTGGTTACCTCAGCAACAGCAGTTCCCCTCACACACTGCACTGTCTGAGAGACCTTCCTAGCTCCTAATATTTTACAACAGTTTTAGAAGGAATCTGCACTATCTAATGATTTCTTAAGATGCCTGAGACAGTTCTGCATGGATTTCTAAAAACCTACCAATATTTTGTCTCAGACACTCTTGATAAATCTGGTCCTGTATGCATAGGTTCTCTAGAAAATAGCAACAAGTGCAGCTGGCAATCGTTACACAATGCAAGTGACTGGAGCTTCAGCGTAACAATGCATGGTAATTACAGTAACAGTAAACACATCAGATTTTGAAAAGCGGCAAACAGAGAAGTGGCAATCTGTTATCACACAGTCAGGGCTCGTTCACACTACGGGCATTTTGGCGATTTTCAAAATCGCCCATAAAACAATTGTGCAATGCATCTCTATGAGAAGGTTCATATCAGCACGTTGTGCCAGCTTTGCAGTTGGCAAAGCGGTGCCTGTACCATTTTGGGGGCGTTTTTGCTATAATGGAAGGTATAGGAAAAACGCAAAACGCTCACAAAATCGCTTTGTGCAGCGATTGTGTTCTCATTTTTAAGAATAAATTCATTGTATTGATGAAAGAGTTGGCTTGTGTCAGGGAGTGAATTGCAAAATCGCTCTGGTAAAGCGTTTTTACCAGAATAGCAGCACCTGGAGGGGGGGAAAAATGCACAAAACTGCAAAACACTTGCGTTTTCCATTTTAGGTGTGATTGAGGCCTGAATTCTTTATAAATAGGCCACTGTAATGCAAGGAAAGGAAAGGTAAAGTGATTTTTTTCTTCCAGTTCTGTTGTAACTGCATTACTACAACATGTTTTGTTTTCTTATCCAGTGTGATTGCTGAAGATGGTTATGTTTCTGTGTGCTTTAAGTTTTTATTTTACTTTACTGTAATTCCTTTATCATTGTTAGAACTTGTGCACAGACGTAGAAAGTAAAGTTAGGCAACATTTAGAGCCAAATGGTTCCTCATCTGTCATAAAATAAAATGCAGCAAACCTTATGATCCGGAAGGGATGTGAGCTAGACTAACAGCATGGTGCTAAAAATAGACCTCATTGAGTTTTTACAGCCAGAGCAGCCTTACCACATTCACAGCTTTTACCCAGGAGTGTGGAGGAAAAGCTTATACAGTAATGGGTACCTTCAGAGTGACAACTGATCTAACTGCAGGGCAGCTCTAATGCACAGCTGTCTCTGTGGCGCAATCGGTTAGCGCGTTCGGCTGTTAACCGAAAGGTTGGTGGTTCAAGCCCACCCAGGGACGCAATGCTTTTGTCCACTTGATTCCAATTTTTCCCTTGAATGGAACGTGACATCAAGATACACAAACCTAGTATGGAGTAGTACACAGTAAAACAAATGATATAATGATTTGTAAATAAAACATTAGGAGCAGAGACATAAGTCTAATTTTGTTTCCAGTACAGTAAGAGCTAAGAAACTCCAGGTGTTATCTATGCAAAAAAGCCATTGAGCTCCACAAAGTTGCAGAGAGCTCTGTCTTCTGAAGCTTGTTATCTTAACTGTCAGTGATTGTATCTTCTTTTTCTCTGCTGAGAAGGGGTTCAAAAGTTCACTGCCTTTCTGTAAAATCATTTAGAATGCTGAGTAGTGTGTAAACTGCAAATATTAGAGAATGATGCAATGTTATAAAAAAAAACCCGATATAACTGAAAATAAAAATATTAGAATATTTTCTTTGCTATTTATAATCTAGTAATTATCTGTACTACACAACCAATTCATCATTTTTTTTTTTTGCTTCAGTGTCTCTTTAAGCAGCCTGGCCCTCAACAATTCCCTAAATAATCGTCATAGTCTCACCTCTTAGGCTTCTTACACACTAAAACGTTGCGTTAGGTGCTACGTTAAGGTCGCATAACGTGCACCTAACAACGCATGGTGGTGGTGGCAGAGGACGTTAGCAAAGAGCCGCATTAAGTGGCTCTTTGATGCGTCCGTGATGCGTACTATAGTACGCATGCGCTGGTGGAGACCACGTGAGCGGAACACTCCGCATCACGTGGTCCCGCCAGTGACGTCAGCACAGTGCAGTGAATATTAATTAGCCATGTGGCTAATCACTGAGCCTGTGCAAGCAGGCTAACGCGGCAAAGCCGCTCTAACGCCGTAGCATGCTGCACTTTAGATTGACGTGCAGCGTTACAATGTAACGCAACGTGGGCACTGTGAACAGCCCATTGCAGTTACATTGCTGTGCGTTAGGGAGCGTTACAGGCTGCACTAACGTGCGCCTGTAACGTCTTACTGTGAAAGCAGTGAGACGTGTGTTTATAGCAAACTATAAACACACTATGACACACTATGAAACTTCATAGGGAACACTACTCCAATTATAGCACTCTACAACTTGAAGCGTTGTAACTGGCGGAATAGTGTGGGTGTAGTTATTACTACAACCCATCTGAAACCTAAAATTTCTAGAGGGTGCCGTCATAGGAGAACTGTTGAAACAACAATCACATACTAGCACTAGCCTCTTAATTAATTGTATTAATTAACTAGCTGCCAACGAATTGATCTGCAATTATCGCCTTTGATAGATTTCAACTTCCTGGACCAGAGTACATTTCCCTGTGTTTTTATTTTTGGTAAGGACATGCACAAAGATGCACTAGCAACGATTTTCATACAATTTTATGACAATGACCTTGGGAAATCAAGCAATCTTTATTTACATGTGCCGGCTGCCAATCAAATGCAAACACAAAACAAATACCTAGTTAAAGTGGATCTAAACTCAGAACTCCCTCTCTGCTCGAAAAGATAAGCCACAGCATTAAAATGTATGCAAATCATAAAAACCTGAAGCCTTAACATGGCATCACTTTCCTAGGAGCAGTGAAAGGGTTAAGCCTCAGGGCCAGTTTCCACTAGTGCAGAATCCGCAGCATTTACCCCCATGCAATTAGAGCAGGGAATGCTGCCTATTCCGTCAATAAGCTTGGCTCCCGAATTGCATGATGGTGCAATTTGGATTGCATGCGCAGTTTACCGCAGCATGCATCCGAATTCAGGATTTGGCTGCAGCTTCACAGGTGCCGCATCAGATTTGGAAACCGAGGCGGCACACCAGTGGAAATAGGCCTGCAGTGTTTCCTGTACAGGCAGAAAGCCTTGGCTCTCTGATTCACAGCTGCTGATAAGAGCTAATTGGAGCCTTTGATCTAGCTAAACAAACACAGAGCACTGTGCATTTCTTTAGCAACCATATGTGGAATAAAGACTTTTCATTGTGTGCTGTGCAAGAGTTCCCTTTAAACATTTCATTTACCAAAAAAGGCATGACTTTGTTTGGCTGCATAATCACCATCTACATTTATACCAAGTTCACACTAAGGATTATTACGTTACGCCCACACATTAACAAGGTTATTACTCAACACTCACTCTGCACATTAGTTTTCATAGTATGATAATTGCCATGATACTTTGCTGGTTAAAGGATACCTTAGCGCTTATTAAAATTAAAAAACGGAGGGAGCAGGCATGTGTAGGAGCCTTTTCTCATGCCCACCACTCCCTCGTTCTCTACCAGGACTGCTCTGTGCATGCGCACTACGTAGTGCACATACGTTGCGCTCTCCCAGATGCAGGCGCGCAATCAAGGACTCACGTCGCTCGGCAGCACCTGCGCAGTTCGCATTGGCTTGGAAGTAGGTTTGGGGAGTTATTACACCTTGGCGGAGGGGGGCAGAGGAGAACGGGGGGAGCAGTGGGCATGAGGAGAGGCTCCTACACATGCCTGCTCCCCATTTGAAATTTAATAAGCGCTAAAGTATCCTTTATCGATGATGGCATCTAGAAATGCAGTGTATAAAATGTTTTTGGATAAAGTGGTCCGTTACAACGTAGAGATGTGAAGATGCCCATACAGTTGTATGAACTGTGCATTCACATCCAGCAACACAGTGCACAGGAACATGCACAGTGTCAGGCAGGGGTCAGACTTGTTGAAAAAACGTGTGTGGCATTTTGCCACAGTGCGAAATTGCATGTGAAAATGCAAGTAATGCTTTCTTGTGGGGCTGGGATTCTACATAACATTTCTGCACAGCGCATGTGATTCCTGATTGAAATGCACTGGCTACTGTACGAAAAAACACCTGCATTCAATTGCAGGCAAATGCACATATTGTGTGGAAGATTGCGTTCAAAGTATTGTCTGTGGCTCCCACAGACAAGTGTGATCCAGAGTTGTGGCTTTGGGAGTCTTGGGCATGCGCAGTTTGGAAACCGAATCAGAAATCCGCACCCCCAGGACACTCCTGGGCTGTGGCTTCTGCACTCTGCCATGAGGGAGCGCTCTCAAAGAGGGCATGCATAACCTAGAACTGAACTTCATCCAAATCAGTAACTGATACCCCCTTTCCCATGAGAAAGCTTTTCCTTTTCTCAAACGGATTATCAGGGGGCTCTGAATGTCTGATATTGTGGTGAAACCCCTCCCACAGTGTGATGCCAGGACCATGGTGCTTACATCACACTGTGGGAGCCTTGTTGCACTGTGGTAATAACAGCTGTTTCCAACTGCCAAAAAAGCAAGCAGCTTCTCCTTCCATGGACATCACCTGCCAGTAGTAAAAATGTCACCATGGGATAAATGTCAGAATGTAAGTCAGGGAGAGGAAAGGTTTTACAATTTACTAAATCATTTATATATAATTATTGTAAAAATGAAGCCATTTTGTTATTACATTATTTTCAGTTGAGTTCCTCTTTAACAGAGCATGTGTTCTTCTGTGGAGATCACAGCTGTGAACAGGGCCTACTGCAGGACCATGGAGGCAAGGACTCTGGAAATGAGGGGATAGGAAGTTTATCTGCACACTAAAGGAGCCTTGGGTATGAAAAAGTTTTACAATTTTCATCACCACAGGTTTAATGTAAGTATATTTTTCACCCAAATCCTAACTGGCACAACAATAATGAAAACAAGCTTAGTTTATGAAAAGTGTTTCCTTGTCTTAAATTCCGATTTTTTTCTCACAAATTGCAAAATAGTGCTCATGTGTACAAATCTTATCATTCCAAAGTCCCTTAGTCCACATGTGGGCGCAGTCCTCATTGCCGCTTTGACTTGGCTCACCGGGCTTCCAACTCCTGCAAGACAATACAGTAATGATCAAGCTTTTGATTCTAAGTTTAAAATGTTCTTCATCTTCACTTTTCAAGCAGTGAACGCCATTTGGGAATCTATAAAGTGGCACTCAGCTCATCACTGGTTGATAAATAAGGCGATGGCTGCTCACTGGAGCTGTCTATATTGGCAAAAGTGGCGATCAGAGGAGACTGACAAATGCTTCTGAAAGTGCAGATCATTTACATTGGAGCCTTAGCAACAAAAAGGTTAAAAAGAGAATGCCCACCTTCAAGAATGCCTTGAAGCTCTGTAAACTTTGTATAAAGTGTCACAGACCGCTAGGCCGGTCTGCGGGTGGGGTAAATCGATCAGCGTCAGAAATCCTCTTACACGGTCATTTGTTCATCACGAAGGGTAACCCGCATTCGCAATTTGATGAACTGACTCGCGAAGGGAGCGTTCTGATACCAACCGAATCACTCCACACACATATACAATTCAAAGATCTGCCACCAAGCGAGTTACACAGCCCGCTACTGTAATTTTACTAGGACTTCGAGAACACTTTAGTAACCCCTAGCAGTATGCAAGAATCTGGGCCAGATCGTTATGTCTGGGCCGGGTTCTCGCATACGGGTTATAAATGTATACTTCTATTAAACACAGGGTAGCGAGTTCAGGAGAATAGGTACGATTGTGTATGTTCAGCAACAGGTCATAACCGCTAAACGATTTTTTAAACGTTTAATAACACAAATGCATTACATACAGTTATATACACCTATTAACATATAAAACACAGAGCTTAAAAATAAAAGGAATAAAACAGAAAGTTCTTACTTAGTTAGCTGAGCAGTCCATTTGAATCATGAAGAAAATAGTCCAGTTTAAACGTAGGCATTCAGCTTAAAAGTCCTTTGTACACAACATGCGCCCGGTTCTTCCGTGAGCACATGTCTGGACTTCCCTAGTCGATGTAAATTGAAGAACTGGGTGGAGTTCCTTGCAAACGCTTTTTACTGACCAGAGTTTTGGGGCGGTCACTACCTGGAAAGTAGGTGTGTTGGAGGCAGGGTTACCTCCTGGCAAGTCAGGTTACCACCCACAGACTTGGAGCAAGGAATGTACCAATTATTAATAATTTGTGTAATTCCGCCCCAGATGGGTGCATCGCAGATCCGAGACCATATTCATAAGCAGCATGCGACTCTGTATTAAATGAGACTATACACGCCTAGTCTAACGAATTTGCTCTACGCATGCCGGATAAAGCGGTTTCTCAATTGATTCCTGATAGCTAGAGAATGATAATTCATGTGAATTATAGACCTGTTTCCTAGGTATCAGGAAATGTAATTTTGGTCTTGCTGTGACAAACCTATTTTGAATTATTAATAAGTTAACGTTCCCTTTGTGTGAAGCTATACGCTTGGAGGGAAATTTTGAATCTCAACCAGTTTGAGCTGGTTTTCCTTTTGGGGAAAGATGAGCTATGTACCAAATGGCTTCTCGGCAGGGGAGCTAGCCAAGTGTGAATTCTGTCCTGACCTGAACAGGATGTGGGGGGAAGGTTACTGTTCTCAGTAAGAGAGAGGGAAATTGACATCTATTGTGCATTTACCCGGGACTGACAGGGACTGCGCACGACTATGCGAAAATCGATGGCGACTACGCGCACGACTTCCGTAATGTTCGTCACATCTCCCTCCTACCAGCCGGACGCACAGAGTGGGTCTGCATGACTCGCTCTACGCGGCGCTTAGCTACTGACCGGGTTCTCGACTTCTTATCTGACTGCCCGTTAGACAACTCACCAGAAGCGTAAGGCCTCATGGTCCGGTGTGTCCCAGTGTCCGCTTTGCGGACGGTGCGATGCACACCAACAGGCTTACCTCTAAAGGCCTGGCTGGGTTTGCATAGCGCTTCCTGTAAGGGAGAGAGTCGTTGGCTGACATCCGGGTCACTTCCTGACTCTCGGGTGTCAGCCTGCGAATCTGGAAGCAGCGTAGCATACCCCTGCTCTAACTGACTACACCTTGGCACAACATTTTGGTCAGCACAACCTAGGTGAACATTAGAGCACAATTTTAAAAACGAATTTGCCTTCACCTGGGTGGCGAGGCTTGCCCCTTCTCCAGGAAGGATAGAGGGTGGACCTGTGGGCAGTTTTGCACTGGGTTGCTTCTGCAAGGGGAAGGCATGCAAGGGTGAGACAGGGAAGGAACGGCCTGTCTCCACCAGCTGTTTGTTAACAGCAGACAATGGTGGAGCACTCTGGCTGTCATAGCAGGAGGGGAGGTCTAGGCCCCCAGCTGCCTGCTCTGACACCTGGCCTGCTTCCACTGCCCTGGACGGATATGACCCAGGCAAAACAAGACTGTTACCTCTTAGATTAGAGACTGTCACATTTAAACATACATCATTTTTAGCACTATGAGATTCAGCATGAAAGCTATTAGCAACATCTGGTACAACATTAACATCACAGTTACGTTCATTTTTCACATGTACACAGGTATCTGGAACAACAGTGACAGGTTTAGAGTCAGACAAACCGTGACTAGACAGCTGTCCATTAGAAACAGGTACCGCTTCCTTCCCTCCTTCCCTAGGAGGGCTAGGTACCATTACCCTGGCTGCCTCCCTCTGTCCCACCCCAAGCTTGTACAGTACCTGAGTGGGTCCAGACTGGCAATCCGGGGTGTTGATCACAGGTTCATAAAAGGATCGTAGGGTGCCAAGATCGGTGCCCAACAGCACAGGCACTGGGATGTCATCTGTCACCCCCACAACTTTTGACTGGCGGCCCCTTCCCCAATCGAGAACAACACGAGCTTTGGCGATGCGTGCGTGTGTGCCACCAACTCCCAAAAGTGTGACACGCTCATTAGGCAGGAAATTCTCCCTGGCTACAAGATGAGAGCGAACCAAGGTAAGCTCTGCGCCTGTGTCGCGGAAACCAACAGCGATCTGGTCGTTAACTTCCACGACTTGATGATTTCCGGAAAGTCGAGGATTTGCTGCTCCCATGACGAGGTAGGCGTGTGCAGTAGAGGATGCGCTAGCCACTTCTGCGCTAGGCTCTGGAGACGGCGTCCTCACCTCGGGGCAGGCAGACTTGAGGTGTCCTCGCTGTCCACAGTGGTAACACTTCGGAACATATGTGGCATCAGGCGGATGAGTTGCAGGTGCAGCATCCGGCCTCTGTGGCTGTGGGACCCGATTCCCACGGTTAGCAGGGGGAGGAGAGCTGGGTTGCATAGGTCTCCCCCCTTTCCAGCTCTGGGCTGGAGGTCTGCGGCTGTCCGGAACACGGGTGGCCACAAAAGTGTCTGCAAGTTCTGCGGCAGCTTTGGCGGATTCAGGCTTCCGCTCCAAGACAAACTGCCGGACATCTGGAGTGCAGCAGTTCAGCAACTGCTCCTGTACGATGAGGTCCTCCAGACCTTGGTGAGAGTCTTTTTTGAGGCCCCGTGACCACTGCCTGAACACAGTCAGCAGGCGACTCTCCAGGTCGGTGTAAGAGTCGGTGTGGCCTTTCTGCAGGGAGCGAAACTTTTTGCGATAGACCTCTGGGGTCAGCTGGTATTTGGCGATAATTGCAGCTTTTATCGCCTCATAGTCATTGTCCTTGTCAGCGGGTAAGTCCACAAACGCCTCAAGCGCTTTGTCCCGCAAGTTGGGTGTCAGATATCTCGCCCACTGCTCCTGGGGCAGATGATGCTGACGACAAGTCTTTTCAAATGAGTGTAAATAAGTGTCCGGGTCAGTTCCCTTCTCCATTTCTGGGAACTTAAATTTTGGAGTCCCAAACGGGCCTGCTGTGGGCCGGGGTTCCGGAGCACTTTGCGAGGGATTTTGGCCTTGCGCTCGCAGGTTGGCCATTTCAAGGTCATGTCTGCGTGCGGCTGCTCTCTCCTCTCTTTCCGCTTCTCTCTCAGCAAGCCACCGGCGCTCTGCCGCTTCCCTTTCTGCCTGCTCCCGGCGTTCTGAGGATTCCCGTTCCGCCTGGCGTTCTGAGCGGTCAGCATTTTCTCTGACAATCTGCATGTACAGCTCAGGATTTGTATCCGCCAGTCTTTGTAAAGCATGCTGCATTCCAGCCTCAGGAACACAGGAACGGTTGGCATGGGCGGGCTCCTGCCGGCCACCATGCTCCTCAGCAGTTACAGCGACCGGTTCAGACGCGGTACCGTTTTCCTCTGGGTCTGGAAGTGGGTTGCTTTGCTCCAACCGCTCACTTTCCTCTGCCCCAGTTACAGCACCGTCTGAACCAGGAGTGTGCTCTCCCAGCATCTGCTCCGGCTGGGTATTCAGTCGCAACAAGTCCTCAATCAATTGCGATTTCTTCTTTCTATAAGTCACAATGCCTTTTTCCTCACACAAGTTTACTAGGTCTGCCACTGACATTTTCTTGTATCTTGCTGCAGCCATTTTTGCCAAATAAAAGATAGGATAGGAAAAGAGATTGGGGGGGAACTCTGTGCTACACGTTTAGTCTATATAAATGGTAATGCACCGGTTATCGACCACAGATTTTTGATCTGTTCTGGCAGGTTAATCAAATAACGTTGCCGTTGATGTTCTGAACATACACAAATCCCAAAAAGCTGCCAAACAAATGTCACAGACCGCTAGGCCGGTCTGCGGGTGGGGTAAATCGATCAGCGTCAGAAATCCTCTTACACGGTCATTTGTTCATCACGAAGGGTAACCCGCATTCGCAATTTGATGAACTGACTCGCGAAGGGAGCGTTCTGATACCAACCGAATCACTCCACACACATATACAATTCAAAGATCTGCCACCAAGCGAGTTACACAGCCCGCTACTGTAATTTTACTAGGACTTCGAGAACACTTTAGTAACCCCTAGCAGTATGCAAGAATCTGGGCCAGATCGTTATGTCTGGGCCGGGTTCTCGCATACGGGTTATAAATGTATACTTCTATTAAACACAGGGTAGCGAGTTCAGGAGAATAGGTACGATTGTGTATGTTCAGCAACAGGTCATAACCGCTAAACGATTTTTTAAACGTTTAATAACACAAATGCATTACATACAGTTATATACACCTATTAACATATAAAACACAGAGCTTAAAAATAAAAGGAATAAAACAGAAAGTTCTTACTTAGTTAGCTGAGCAGTCCATTTGAATCATGAAGAAAATAGTCCAGTTTAAACGTAGGCATTCAGCTTAAAAGTCCTTTGTACACAACATGCGCCCGGTTCTTCCGTGAGCACATGTCTGGACTTCCCTAGTCGATGTAAATTGAAGAACT
Source organism: Hyperolius riggenbachi (assembly GCF_040937935.1). Lineage (NCBI taxonomy): Eukaryota > Metazoa > Chordata > Amphibia > Anura > Hyperoliidae > Hyperolius > Hyperolius riggenbachi. Next base: position 81,966,336 of record NC_090648.1, on the reverse strand, counting down.
GGGTGGAGTTCCTTGCAAACGCTTTTTACTGACCAGAGTTTTGGGGCGGTCACTACCTGGAAAGTAGGTGTGTTGGAGGCAGGGTTACCTCCTGGCAAGTCAGGTTACCACCCACAGACTTGGAGCAAGGAATGTACCAATTATTAATAATTTGTGTAATTCCGCCCCAGATGGGTGCATCGCAGATCCGAGACCATATTCATAAGCAGCATGCGACTCTGTATTAAATGAGACTATACACGCCTAGTCTAACGAATTTGCTCTACGCATGCCGGATAAAGCGGTTTCTCAATTGATTCCTGATAGCTAGAGAATGATAATTCATGTGAATTATAGACCTGTTTCCTAGGTATCAGGAAATGTAATTTTGGTCTTGCTGTGACAAACCTATTTTGAATTATTAATAAGTTAACGTTCCCTTTGTGTGAAGCTATACGCTTGGAGGGAAATTTTGAATCTCAACCAGTTTGAGCTGGTTTTCCTTTTGGGGAAAGATGAGCTATGTACCAAATGGCTTCTCGGCAGGGGAGCTAGCCAAGTGTGAATTCTGTCCTGACCTGAACAGGATGTGGGGGGAAGGTTACTGTTCTCAGTAAGAGAGAGGGAAATTGACATCTATTGTGCATTTACCCGGGACTGACAGGGACTGCGCACGACTATGCGAAAATCGATGGCGACTACGCGCACGACTTCCGTAATGTTCGTCACATAAAGTACACAGTGAAGAGAGAAATCTATGAAGTGTCATTAAACTGAACATAATAATAATAATAATAATAATAATAATAATAATGACAAAAAATTGTCATTTATACTCTTTCTTTTTTCCTTTTTTTTCTCTTTCAAAAGTTATAAGAGGGTAAAACTTTTTTTTAGATGTCTTTTATCTCTTTCGTAAGGTTCTTGAAAACAAGATTGGATTCAGGCCTCGTTCCATGGGGAAGCGGACAGTGTAGTGTAATTGTAATAAATATCTGTTGGTTGCTATGGGCAACAGCACTGCACCTGTGTTCGGCACCATATCACAGAACTTGTGATAACTTGACACTCGTCACAGCAGCAGCAAAGGAGATAGAACTGAGTAGACGTCTTCAAACTATTTATTTAGCAAATAAAGTCATACAGGTGTGTTCATCAGCAATCTTCGTTACATGTTCGTTACCTCAGTGAAGCAAGTAATCTGTAGTAAGTCATCTTAAGCGTTCCATGGCATCTTGAACTAGTCCTTTATTAGCTAAGGCTTTCTCTGCTACATTGCACTAAGACAGTACTTAGGCCTATGTACAGCACACGGATAAATGACAGGAAGTTACAGGAAGTGAAATAGAAGTAGAAAGTAACTAGAAGTGAGCTCTGTGGCTCTCGCGTGGCTCTTATACTAGCCACTAAAGAGTTAAACTTTGACATCACCCGGCAGGGACGGACCAGTTACCAGTCGCATCCCAAGCCTGCAATTGGCTGATAAGAGCATGTGATGGATGCTGCTGCTTGTGCCTGCTCAGATGGGAAAAGGCAAATATGGTTTTTCCTCCCTTCATACCACCAAAATGAAGTAATATGTCCCAGGACCATTGTTTAATGTCCCGTTAGAATGTTTTCATAACAATCGTTCCTGTTTTGGGAATGTTGCCGACAACCAGTCTGGCATATGCACTGATATCGCTTCTACTGTGGTGTGAAAAACTATTTGCCCCCTTCCTGATTTCTTATTCTTTTGCATGTTTGTCACACTTAAATGTTTCTGCTCATTAAAAACCTATAACCATTAGTCAAAGATAACATAATTCAACACAAAATGCAGTTTTAAATGATGGTTTTTATTATTTAGTGAGAAAAGAAAACTCAAAACCTACATGACCCTGTGTGAAAAAGAAATTGCCCCCTGAACCTAATAACTGGTTGGGCCACCCTTAGCAGCAATAACTGCAATCAAGCATTTGCGATAACTTGCAACAAGTCTTTTACAGCGCTCTGGAGGAATTTTGGCCCACTCATCTTTGCAGAATTGTTGTAATTCAGCTTTATTTGAGGGTTTTTTAGCATGAACCACCTTTTTAAGGTCATGCCACAACATCTCAATAGTATTCAGGTCAGGACTTTGACTAGGCCACTCCAAAATCTTCATTTTGTTTTTCTTCAGCCATTCAGAGGTGGATTTGCTGGTGTGTTTTGGGTCATTGTCCTGCTGCAGCACCCAAGATCGCTTCAGCTTGAGTTGATGAACAGATGGCTGGACATTCTCCTTCAGGATTTTTTGGTAGACAGTAGAATTCATGGTTCCATCTATCACAGCAAGCCTTCCAGGTCCTGAAGCAGCAAAACAACCCCAGACCATCACACTACCACCACCATATTTTACTGTTGGTATGATGTTTTTTTGCTGAAATGCTGTGGTACTTCTACGCCAGATGTAATGGGACACGCACCTTTCAAAAAATTCAACTTTTGTCTTGTCGGTCCACAAGGTATTTTCCCAAAAGTCTTGCCAATCATTGAGATGTTTTTTTAGCAAAATTGAGACGAGTCTTAATGTTCTTTTTGCTTAAAAGTGGTTTGCGCCTTGGATATCTGCCATGCAGGCCGTTTTTGTCCCGTCTCTTTCTTATGGTGAAGTCGTGAACACTGACCTTAATTGAGGCAAGTGAGACCTGCAGTTTAGATATTGTCCTGGGTTCTTTTGTGGCCTCTCGGATGAGTTTTCTCTGCGCTCTTGGGGTAATTTTGGTCGGCCGGCCACTCCTGGGAAGGTTCTTCACTGTTCCATGTTTTTGCCATTTGTGGATAATGGCTCTCACTGTGGTTCGCTGGAGTCCCAAAGCTTTAGAAATGGCTTTATAACCTTTACCAGACTGATAGATCTCAATTACAGTACTTTTGTTCTCATTTGTTCCTGAATTTCTTTGGATCTTGGCATGATGTCTAGCTTTTGAGGTGCTTTTGGTCTACTTCTCTGTGTCAGATACCTCCTATTTAAGTGATTTCTTGATTGAAACAGGTGTGGCAGTGATCAGGCCTGGGGGTGACTACAGAAATTGAACTCAGGTGTGATAAACCACAGTTAAGTTATTTTTTAACAAGGGGGGCAATCACTTTTTCACACAGGGCCATGTAGATTTGGAGTTTTTTTTCTCACTAAATAATAAAAACCATCATTTAAAACTGCATTTTGTGTTCAATTATGTTATATTTGACTAATAGTCAACGGTTTTTGATGAGCAGAAACATTTAAGTGTGACAAACATGCAAAAGAATAAGAAATCATGAAGGGGGCAAATAGTTTTTTACACCACTGTATGGCCTTGTAGAAGACACACAGAAAGCTCTATTAAACCTCAGAACTGTATTTCTCCAAATGTCTTTATGTGATGTAAAGAGACACTCTGCAGAGCAAGTCTTTTTTCAAAGACCAGTTATCTAAAGTAACTGAGGGTTTAGAATTCAGGCATATACTTAAATTCCAACAATACTCTTTTTTTTTTTTTACTTTTTTCTCTCCTTCAAAAGTTATAAGAGGGTACGGCTTTTAAAGTTTATTAAGCTGTCTTTCAGCTCTTTCGTAAGGTTCTTGAAAACTAGGTTGGATTCAGGCCTCGTTACATGCAGAAGCAGACAGTGTAGTGTCTGCTCTGATGGTCCGCAGTGAAGCGGCTGGAGCCCGGGGCAGAAGCGCTCCCCCAAAGGCTTTACGGGGAACGCATCCGCCTGGCTCAGGATTATCGCGGACTGCACAAAAGTGCGGTCCACTTGCTGCCTTGGATCCATTGCAGCATAAGTGTGAATAGCTCCTATGTGTAACATAAGAGCTATTCACTCTCAGCTTAGTAATGAGCGGAGAACAGACGAAAAAAAGAGTCCGTTCTCCACTCTAGTGGGAATAGAGCCTAAAGGTGCGTACACACATGCGACTATAGTCGTTTGAAACGATCCTTCCCCGATCGTTCCAAACGACGATCGTTTAAAAAAAAGCAACCAACGATCATTAAGTCTAACGACGGACGAGCTAGATCGTTAAAACCGAACGATCTAGCTTGGCGGATTTTTTCCAACGACGATCGTTTGCAAAAGTAGTACATCGTTGGAAACGGTCGTTCATACTAGGCTTGACATGCGCATTTCGATATTTCTCCATGAAACTTCTCATTTTTATGCGCAAGCGCAATAGTTGCTTTACGTGATGTGACGTTCGTTCTAACGATCAGATCGTTACACACATTTAAAAACTAACTTTACTTAGGTCGTTCTTTCATCAATTAAAAGTTCGTTCGTCGTTTACAACGAACGATCGTTGTTGCATTTGTGTGCATAGCATAAGACATATACGTCAAACTCCAGCCCGCGGGTCAAATCTGACCCTCAGAGCCATTAAATTTGGCCCTCAAATGGTTTACCTACTTTGCATTATGTTTGGCTCACTCTAGACCACCATGGAATCTGTATTGGAGGTGAAGCCCTAGAACACCAGGTAACCCGTATGGTAGAGGTAGGGGAAAGCACTAAACACTAGGGAACTGTATAGGGGAGGGAGGACCACTAGACACCAGGGAACTGTATGAGGGTTAGAGGGGGGGGGGGCATTAGACACCTGGGAACTTTATAAGGAAGGAAGGTGGCCAGTAGACATTGAGGCTGGCCTGCGACATGGTCCCAGTGCACAATTTCGGCCCACTTTGAAACTGAGTTTGACACCCCTGGTCTAAGACTAATGAATTGCGTAATTAACAACTAAAAATGGAACAAAGGCAGATCAACAGAGCAGGCGGGGACTCAGGGGAAAAACGCTTATGGTTATTGACTTGCGGATGCTTCAGATTGTTCCAAGACACGCTTTCTTAGTTGTGTATGTCTTTCTTTCAATGTTTTATTCATTAAGTTGCTTATTCTCATTTCACTGACAATGGAAGATGTTGCTGATAAAATAATGATTGTTCTATAACAACAACATTTGTTAATTTGCTTACAAAATTCTTAAAATTACTGACTCGGTATTTTCACACTGTACACGTTGCATATTGTTGCATGTGAACTCACTACCCATACAATTGTATAAGCATGTTCCCTTTCTGCATTGGATTTCAGGCTTTTGCAGGAAATCGCCTGTGACATGAGATATACAAGACAATTTGGCAATATTAGCATGCCCTGGTTGTAGTATAGAGAACTGAATAATATAACAGGGGGACAAAACTTGCCAAAAAGTGAACAATGTTTACTTTAGGTCTCTAACACAAGGTGGCAGCAGTTGGCAGTATCACTTTCCGTAGCCTGACAGGTTCACTTGAATGACTGGTACCGTCAGAAGTGGAGCCCAATGCTATTGTTGCTAATTTGTGTAGACTGCTACCATCAGAGGTTGAGCCCAATGCTGGTATTACTATTTTCTGTAGACTGCTACCATCAGAGGTTGAGCCCAATGCTATTATTACTATTTTCTGTAGACTGCTACCATCAGAAGTGGGGCCCAATGCTATTGTTGCTATTTTGTGTAGACTGCTACCATCAGAGGTTGAGCCCAATGCTGGTATTACTATTTTCTGTAGACTGCTACCATCGGAGGTGGAGCCCAATGCTATTGTTGCTAATTTGTGTAGACTGCTACCATCAGAGGTTGAGCCCAATGCTGGTATTACTATTTTCTGTAGACTGCTGCCATCAGAAGTGGACCCCAATGCTATTATTACTATTTTGTGTATACTGCTACCATCAGAAGTGGAGCACAATGCTATTATTACTATTTTTTGTAGACTGCTACCATGAGAAGTGGAGCCCAATGCTATTATTACTATTTTGTGTAGACTGCTACCATGAGAAGTGGAGCCCAATGCTATTGTTGCTATTTTGTGTAAACTGCTACCATTGGAATTGTGTTTCAATGATTTTTATTGGAACATTTTTTCTTAGTTTTACAACAAGGCCTAAATGGCCAGAATACAGTAATATCAATAAAGTGTACATTGTTGATACAAAACAAGATGAACATATAAATGTATAACATAGTCATTATATGTCAGATACAATGAAAGTATACTGATGGTAAGTAGTACAATATTGAATAGTCTAGTAGGTACTGATTATTGTGACATATATGTAATGGCAACTATCCGTTGGAGCAGTACTTCTGGGTAACTGGGGGACTTAACCCTCCTACAAAGTTCCCAGGAGACGCATCCTATACTTTTAAGATGTCACAATCAGTGTTACAGAGCGTGTTGATATTGGGGCTAACCTGATAAAGAAAAACTTTATTAACCTGCTGGGCGGTCTGGACGAGCTCAGCTCGTCCAGTACCGCCGGAGGCTGCCGCTCAGGCCCTGCTGGGCCGATTTGGGTGAAATAAAAAGCAGCACACGCAGCCGGCACTTTGCCAGCCGCGTGTGCTGCCTGATCGCCGCCGCTCTGCGGCGATTCGCCGCGAGCAGCGGCGAAAGAGGGCCCCCCTAGCCGCCTGAGCCCTGCGCAGCCGGAACAAAAAGTTCCGGCCAGCGCTAAGGGCTGGATCGGAGGCGGCTGACGTCACGACGTCGGCTGACGTCGATGACGTCACTCCGCTCGTCGCTATGGCGACGATATAAGCAAAACAAGGAAGGCCGCTCATTGCGGCCTTCCTTGTTTATTCTGGGCGCCGGAGGCGATCGGAAGATCGCCTCCGGAGCGCCCTCTAGTGGGCTTTCATGCAGCCAACTTTCAGTTGGCTGCATGAAATAGTTTTTTTTTTATTAAAAAAAAACCCTCCCGCAGCCTGCCTGGCGATCTTAATAGAACGCCAGGCAGGTTAACCATGTATTTATATAATCTGTAGGGTAACTTAACCTAGACAGAACTAAAACAAACTAACTAAACTAGACTAAACTAACACATACCACACTTGTGTATCTAGTATTATTATTCCAGAGCTGTGAGTTACCATTGGAATTGGAGCCCAATGCTATTATTACTATTTTCTGTAGACTGCTACCATCAGAAGTGGAGCCCAATGCTATTATTACTAATTTGTGTAGACTGCTACCATCAGAAGTGGAGCCCAATGCTATTGTTACTATTTTATGTAGACTGCTACCATCAGAAGTGGAGCCCAATGCTATTATTACTAATTTGTGTAGACTGCTACCATCAGAAGTGGAGCCCAATGCTATTGTTACTATTTTATGTAGACTGCTACCATCAGAAGTGGAGCCCAATGCTATTGTTACTAATTTGTGTAGACTGCTACCATCAGAAGTGGAGCCCAATGCTATTATTACTAATTTGTGTAGACTACTACCATCAGAAGTGGAGCCCAATGCTATTATTACTATTTTGTGTAGACTGCTACCATCAGAAGTGGAGCCCAATGCTATTATTACTATTTTGTGTAAACTGCTACTACCAGATGTTGAGCCCAATGCTATTATTGCTATTTTCTGTAGACTGCTACCATCAGAAGTGGAGCCCAATGCTATTGTTACTATTTTGTGTAGACTGCTACCATCAGAAGTGGAGCCCAATGCTATTGTTACTATTTTGTGTAGACCACTACCATCAGAATTGGAGCACAATGCTATTGTTACTATTTTGTGTAGACTGCTACCATCAGAAGCGAAGCCCAATGCTATTATTGCTATTTTGTGTAGACTGCTATCATCAGAAGTGGAGCCCAATGCTATTGTTACTATTTTCTGTAGACCACTACCATAAAAAGTGGAGCCCAATGCTATTGTTACTATTTTGTATATAATGGAAACACAGATACATTGCGATTTGTGTCACCGGAAGAGGTTACATTTAGATTACCTGACACAGATATCTTACTTGTATGAAGAGGAGTATTGCGTTCCGTCCACCCACGTCCACTTTCCTTCTTCCTCATTGTCAGTTAGGCCAATCCAGTACTCTGTATTCCCTGTTTTAGCACTAAGAAATTTCTGCATGAATAGAAAACCGAGTATATTATTAGGACATAGTCTATACTTTGCATCTATATACAGGCCAGTCCCATATTAATCTCTCTTATATCACTGAGGGTGGGTTTAAAATTTAGGAGATTGAAGGAACGTTGAGGTTGATTCTCAAACTCATCTTATGAATTCTCTCAACAGTCAAAAGAAAATCTACCCTTATCTGTGTTAACGCCCAATTTATGTCATCTTGGGCCTGATACACAAAAGGCTGAAAAATTTGCTGTTTCATGGCAATTTTACCAGTATGGCGAGGGAAGCACCGTCCATTACACTATTCGCACTATACTGTCAAGAAGAATACATTTGAAAGAAAAGTTTACAGAGGTAGATCAAATTTGGAAAAATGTAGATCTTCCCCTCTGTCCTTCTCGGTGTTTAACTGTATCCTACAAGGTTTGAGGCCCATAGCCTTGCAAGCGACTTCAGACGAGTCTGTCATCAGATTTTTATCTAATTTGATATGTGTCGAACTGTGTATATACTCATGGTACGTGTAGAATGTGTCTGTATCCACCACGAGTGTAGGGACCTTTCAATAAGATTGCCTTTGATGCTGGATGAGGGACCTGTCCACGTTTGTGGGTATGTCGAGGTGTTGTGTGAATCTACAGGCTGGGTGTGAGTTTTGAGTTGAGGTGCCTTTGAATTTTACAAATGAAAGTCTCACCTGCTCGTTCTCACTGGTGATAACAGCAAGGTCAGCATTCTTTCCAACACACGCACTTCTGGCCTTCATCCAGTTTGATTTGGTGCTTGTCAGAAAGTAGCAGCTGCCTTCAAATTCTATCCAGCCAGTCTCACAGGTAGTGATTTCTAGAAAAGAAACATCATAGTGGTGTAGGGTTGCAGCAAGTGGAATACGAGGAAAAAGAATAGGCATTTTTTTTTATTTAGGAGAGACTTTTTTAGTAACGGGAGATAAAGACGAAGAAAATTTAGGTATAATTGCTGGGATCCTGAATGAAAACACCTTAGGAGTGAGACAAGGTAGACAATTAAAGTCCCAGACACGGGCTTTATGATACCTCCAACTCTATTTCTTCTATGACATGCTATTTTCCCTAAAGGTCCCTTCTCCAATTGTGCACTGTTCACAACACAGGTGGCCAAATGTCAAACTGGTATATAGCAATGCTTGCCACTTGCATTGTGGTGCAGATCCCACTCATTATAATGAATGGGATCACACTGTGTTGTGCACCAAAATGCAGGCCAAATGTGTTAAATAACTGCACCCAATCACAACAATCACAATGTATAAGTGGGGATATCAGACAATGCAGTCTATGCACAAGTGGGGACAAGGCCTTAAAGAGAGTCTGAAGCGAGAATAGATCTCGCTTCAGACCTCATATATAGCAGGGGCATGTGTGCCCCTGCTAAAACGCCGCTATCCCGCGGCTTAACGGGGGTCCCTGTCCCCCCAAATCCCCTCCGTAATGCGGGGGAGCGTTTCCGCATTGGGGCAGGGCTAACGGCCGCAGCCCTGCCCCACGCGCGTCTGTCAGACGCGTATCTCCGCCTCTCCCCCGCCCCTCTCAGTCTTCCTTCACTGAGAGGGGCGGGGGAGAGGCGGCGATGCGCGTCTGATAGACGCGCTGGGAGGCAGGGCTGCAGCCGTTAGCCCTGCCTCCAGGAAGAGAAATGTAGCGACCAAGTCTGCTACCAACTTTTGCGGGGGGTGGGTTGGGGGTGAAGGGACCCCCGTTAAGCCGCGGGATAGCGGCGTTTTAGCAGGGGCACACATGCCCCTGCTATATACGAGAGCTGAAGCGAGATTTAGTCTCGCTTCAGTGTCTCTTTAAGCACACCTGAACTGAAAATAAACTGATAAGATGAATTACTGTATCTATTTTTCCACAATAAATAGCATTTCTGGGAATTCCAACATTTGAATTGTGTTTGTGCTTTTTTTCAGTCTTAGCTGAATGATGACAGTTTTAGATGTTCTTAGATGTTCTTGAACTACTGACTTTTTTTTTTTTAAATCTAACGCCTTCACTCAGTTCTCTAACAGTCCAACTAACTAGAGAAACTGTCATTCTGAGCCCTGGCAGTATAAAGCGGTCCTGAACTTACCCTCTGCTCTACACTATAAGCAACAGCACACTAACCTTTAACCCCCCCCCCCCCCCTAAAATCAGGAAATAATCATGCCGCCAGAATTCCCTTCTCTCACTCCCCTACCTGGGCTCCAGCGCTGCAATTTTACCTCCGTTCTCCAGGTGGTGCTGTAACTCTTTGGAGAGATCAATAACAGCGATCTAAATATAGTGTTTCAGAGACTCCGAAGACAGGAAGGAGAACGGCTACCAATGTCTGGATCCCCCGGGAGGTGAGTAAAAGCTCCCGCTGTGTGCTATACATTTTATTGGTATGTACTCATTTTAAAACCATGTACTCCCCAAATACCCCCTAGCATAGTAAACACTTTCACAAGTACCCCTTGACAAATATATATTTAATAGTAGTACATGAGAATGGGTCTCAACAGTTTCCAAGCAATTACGATTGCTTTTAATTAGCTAAAATACTATTTTGATGTGGTTTAAATAATAATAATATAATTATTTTCTAAAACTCTAAATTTGTTATTCTTGGTTCAGTATATCAAGCCCGAGTACCCCCTGGAACCATAAGAAGTACCCCCTGGGGTACGCGTACCACATGTTGAGCTTCTGGCGGGTAGCCCAAGCGTAGTGTGCCTAAAAGTCCCGGGAAGGGGGGCTTTTAGGCATAATGCGAGGGGCAGAGAGGAGAATGGGGGAGCGACAGGCATTAGGCCAGAGTATATGCTGGCCCCCCCGTTTCTGTTACATAGTTGACATCTGGCTGAATCCAAATTGCATGCTGCGTTTTTTTGTAGAACGTATCTGAATCCTCCAATTTGGATGCAAATTTGCATCAGCAGGGGTGCCGATTCCATTTCTTAAAGCAGTAGGATCAGCCATACTATGCCAGGAAAAAAAAAAACACATATATAAGTAGATAAATACTTGATCTACTTACATAACATGTATTATACTGTCCACGTTTTGATTTCAGTGAATGTTATATAGTAAATGACGAGAATTCTGTTCCTGGTGGGGGCCATGTCTTTTGCCCACAGTTAAGGCTAACTCGTGATGTCATTTCTGCCCTTTACTTTTTTTCTTGTCTCCTCCAATCGCTGAGTCACCTCAGCCTTGCTTGTAAACACAAGTGAGTAGGGGATTAGGTTTCAGATAAGCAGCTGGCAGGGAAAAAAAGGAAAGAGGAGGAATAGATTATAGATAAAAAGAACCCCCAGCATGCAATTCTTTGGCAACGACTACTAAAGGGCCAGTGTTCCTTAAGTATGTGATAACTCCAAATCAAAACAGCAGAAAAAGTTTTGAAAGTTTTGAATGCAGGCTTAGCATCTTTATCACTTTATCACCCACCGCACCACCGCACTACTTGAACATGGTATGTGACTTTTTGTGACATGTCGTTTATCCATGCATGATTTTACCAAGTATGAATATGGAATAAAGCACCTGCAGTGCCGATAACACCTCCTTCTCCTCATCTTTATGCACTAGCGATTCTTAACTACATCAGAGCACGCAGGGTGCACCATAAGACAAGAAGTGCAAGTATCCTGTCCTTACCACTCCAGTGTCAGCTGTTTTGTGCTGTAGTGCCAACTATGCATCTCTCCTTTTGTTTATCACTTAACCTCCCTGGCGGTATGATATGTGCGGCTGCGCGGCCGCGGGAGGGTTTTTTTCAAATTTTTTTTTTTAGCATGTAGCTAGCCTAGCGCTAGCTACATGCTTCCCCCCTTCCTGCGGCGTCCCCCTGTACTCGCCGATCGCCGCCGGCGCCGCTTCCCCATAAGGAAATCCTGTTCTGAACGGAATTTCCTTGAGGGCTTCCCCCGTCGCCATGACGACGAACGGAGTGACGTCATCGACGTCGCTGATGTTGTGACGTCACAGGGAATCCCGATCCACCCCATAGCGCAGCCTGGCGGCGATTGGCCAGGCTGCGCAAGGGGTATGCGGGGGGGCTGTATCGCGGCGGGTAGCGGCGCATCGGCGGCGGCGATCAGACCAAACACGCAGCTAGCAAAGTGCTATAATTATGTAAATCAGCCCAGCAGGGCCTGAGCGGCACCCTCCGGCAACTTACCCCGTGTCATACACGAGGTTACCGCCAAGGAGGTTAATAAACTCCGACCAGTTGCTGTTGAAATTTGATTTTTATGGTGACGATACCGCTTTAAGGGTTACAATGGTACTGCTTGGATCACCAATTTTATGCAAAACAAGATCTGTGAAAATGACACGCTCATGACTGCTCAGCAATTAAGTGCAACTACTGGAGAGGATTTCTCATTCTTTTTAGAGAATAAAAATCTATGAAGTCATTTTGTCTTTGTTCCTGAAAAGTACAGTTAAGATTAATGAACTGTTCTTATGAGTATGTGGCAGCTGTGCTTTTTTTGTTTGTATTGGAGTAGCAGCAGCAGCTGTGTTCTTCGAGAAGTCTACTCAGTGATATGTAGATCAGCCCTCGGCAAAACGGAAGAAAAAAAAAACTGTTTCCGCCCGGTCTCGAACCGGGGACCTTTCGCGTGTTAGGCGAACGTGATAACCACTACACTACGGAAACCTGTGAAAGCATAGCAGCAAGAGCTCCAGGCCATCTGTTTTCACTGTTCTGTGCAAGCCTGATTGAAAGTAAAAAAGTCTAAAGGGATCTGAGCACCTATATGAACAAACATATTACACGGATCTACCTCTAAAGCTGGCCATACACTGAGATTTCCACTCAATGTTCCAAAATGATTCATTCCTTTCTGAAAAGAATCAATTTAAGCAATTCCTAACATTAACAGCACATCAATTTCCAATAACTACAGCAGAGAATCTGCTGAAAATCGATTGAACAGTAAAAAAAAAAAAAACTGTTTCCGCCCGGTCTCGAACCGGGGACCTTTCGCGTGTTAGGCGAACGTGATAACCACTACACTACGGAAACCTCTGATAGCCTTACTGAAGGAGCCCCAGGTCACCTGTTTTTACTTTTCTGCAGAAGCCTGAGTAGAAAGAAGAGATTTTCAATGTACCAGACCATATCTAGATTTGTTGAAATACACAACAGTGGCAAAAGGCAACAGACATGGGAGGGCAGACAGCTCGGGATCACCCCATCATACCCTGCAATGGCCTTGATTCATAAAAGTGAGTGCGGTAGTTCAGAGACGGGCGGGAAATTACAGCTAGCGGTAAATGAGGGTTTTTGCAGTGAATGCATACAAAAAATTCAGAGTGTGAGGTGATTGCGATAGCAGTCGGTAAGTGTGCGGTGTGGTGCGGAAAGCTGTCAGTATAATTTGCTGAGTGCGGTAGTTTGCCGCTGACTTCCTAATGACAAGGTGCATGCTGGGTAGAAGTGGGCAGTTTTAGACACACGTGACTAATTTTTTATAATATATATATATATATATATATATATATATATATATATATATATATACGATTTCTGTTGGCGATAACAGAATGTTCTTTATCGCTCCCTTACTCCCTCTTTTCTTTTTTTTCATGAATACACTTCATTCAGTTTACTGATACAAACAACGTTTTCATTACCGCACTATTACCGTATGCGGTAAAACATGCGTTACATTTTATGAATCCACTATCAACAACATACCATGCAGTAATTTAGCGCTTGGGCGATAACGCATGCGGTAATGCTTTATGAATGGAGGCCAATGTGTATGATCAGACTGAGTAGGAGATGGCATGTTCTGTAAACTACAGAATAGATATTCAGCACAATGCAGGAGGCTGTACTATAATGTTCCCTTTTCAATGTCTTACTTTTCACGTCCTTTTCTATTTGCGTCATCTTTGATGCCATTGCGCCAACTGCAAGAGAAACAGGCTGTTATGTTCAAAGTATATCAACAAACACAAATAATATTATTATATACAAAATCTAAATGTAATTTCATGTTATCCCTAGTACACACAATGCAATTTTCCCTTAGATTGACAGTTAAATCGTTTATTTCCGACAGGCCCGATCTATTTACTATAGTTTCTCTGATCAATTTTCCGATCACTTCTATACAAAATCGATCAGCAATCAGATCGGACTTGTCAGAAATAATCGATTCGACCTCCAATTTGACGGAAAATTACATCATGTATACCAAACATTGGACCTGTACGTTTTCTACAGCGTAACATGTGAAGAGCGATTTTACACTCCACCATATTAGATTGGCTCTGATTACATTGAAGTGTGTCTCCAGTCATAGAAATGATCACAGAAGGCGTGAATGTAAATCGAGTGGGTCTTCATTTTTCGTATACTTTTCTTAACCCTCTGGGCGATACAATTGCATCGCCCAGGAGGGGGCGCAGCACTTTTTTTTCTAATGTTTTCTTTTTTAAATCATGTAGCAAGCCCTGGGCTCGCTACATGATAGCCGCTGCGCAGCGTCATCCCCCCACCCACTCCGATCGCCTTCAGCGATCAGAGTAAGCAGGAAATCCCGTTCAGAACGGGATTTCCTGCTGGGCTTCCCCGGTCGCCATGGCGACGGGGCGGGATGACGTACCTGTCGTGACGTCAGAGGGAGTCACGATCCACCCCTCAGCACTGCCTGGCACTGATTGGCCAGGCTGCGCAAGGGGTCTGGGGGGGGGGGGGGCTGCGCGGCACGGCGGGTAGCGGCGGCGATCGGAAGTTACACGCAGCTAGCAAAGTGCTAGCTGCGTGTAACAAAAAAAAATTATGCAAATCGGCCCACCAGGGCCTGAGAAATCCTCCTGCGCGATATACCCCGAGCTCAGCTCGGGATTATCGCTCAGGAGGTTAACCTACTTGGCGGTAATCCCAAGCCTGGCTTAGGGTTGCCGCCGGAGGTATATGCAGAGCGTGAGTGCAGGGTAAATAGCTTGCTGGTTTTCTCTCCATGGAGAGAGGGGAGGCGGGGCCAGGTGCCGGATGACTCCGCAGGTCAATATAACTTTTTATTACAGCAGCACTGAAGGATTTTAATTTTATGGATGGAGATTCACTTTAAGTTCAATGATTTTATTGGGGCTTGATGCACAAAAGTTTGCGGTAGTATGGCCATGCACAGACGGCGATAATCGAGTAGCGCAAGCATTGCTACAGTAACATGTGTTACTAGTTAGTAACGCTTGCTACAGTAGCACTGCTCGAGCTACTGGAATACCGCGGGTCATGCTAATAGCTTGCAGAATACGCTACTGGTAGTAAGGGTAATAATGCTGTGTGCTGTCTGTGCAGGCCAGCATAATATTACCGCACTTTTGTGCACCACGTCCATATTATTTATTGTATTTATAAAGTGACTAATCTATGAAAGATATTGTACAATCTATGCCTCAACTGTGAAGACTGCGACTGACTTTCTGGTTGGATCTCACTGATTATAAGATTACAATTAGGGCTGGTTCTTTCATAGGGGCACACCGGGGGTACGGGAACCACTATTCACTTGTGGGGAGCCCAGGGAGTCTGTCTGCTGGATCTGGGGGACCATTCAGTTCTACTTAAGAGGGTTAGGAACAAAGTGGCCATCTATTCCTGCTTGTGGAGGTTTGGGGGTCTAGCAGGTCAGGGGGCCCCAAATGTAACTTCTGCTCGGGGCTCCAATGTGCCTAGAGCTGGCCCTGATTACAGTTCTTATGGTATTGCTCAAAATCACTTGCAGTTCTAAACCAGTTGATATAAAAAACAAAAAAACTAACAAAAAACAAAACAAACCACCCCTGAAACGTACCACTTGAATTCAAGCTCACAAGGTCCCTCTTGGAAGCAAGTTCATTCCCTGATGTGCTATCTACAAGAAATTTCATTCACATAAGTAAGAGTTCACTAAGACGAAAATGGAATGATAGGAGAAAGAGAAGGATGGGCAGAGATGGAGAAAGACAGAAAAACGAGACAGTGGGATGGGATGAGAAGATAGAAGCGAAAAAAGATGAAACATTGAAGCAGAAAGCTGAACAGTTGCTAATTTCAGAACAATTTTTTGCTAGCTTATTTGCAGATTAGCGCATACAAGCATGTTTGCTAGTATTACTGATGTGAAACAGAACATTTCCAAGCATGCAGTTATGACTTACTCTGCGAGAAGACGGTTATAAAGAGGGCAATGACCAGTATATAGGCCAATGACAGCAACCCATACGTGATCAGATTGGATTTCTGACTCCAGTTGACTAAAATGGCAAAAAGAAAAGATAGATAAGTGCAACTAGTACTATGGAAAAAAAAATAAACATCATGCATAACGTTATTACAGCATAACTTTACTGTACATTTACTTCAATGGCTACCTGCACTGTGGGTAAATTCAACCAAAAAGAAGCAAAAGTGGAAGCGCGCATTCAATAAAACCAACCATTTATTTCCTTCTTTTAAAAAAATACCATATTTTTTGGCATATAAGATGCACTTTTTTCTCCCCAAAAAATGTGGAGAAAAAGTCCCTGCATCTTATATGCCAAATACAGGGAGACCGTGACTTACGAGTGCCTGCCGATAGGAACAGCTGACCCACCGTGATGTCGGGGACTCCCTGTATTGTCACACATTCACCCACCGCTTCCCCCATGTGTCCTCCTCTGCTCTTGTGTATAATATTAGAAGCGGCAGCACCGCTCACCTAACACACAGCTCCAGCGGCAATCACAGACCTCTCCTCTCTTACGGCTCCCCTAATGACGTGATCAGCAGAAGCCGGCACTAGGGGCACAGTGCAGGAGAGGAGAGGTCTGTGATCGCCACTGGAGCCGTGGATTAGGTGAGACGTGCTGCCGCTTCTGATATTATACACAGGGGCAGAGGACACATGGGGGAGGGGGAGCGGAGGGCAAATGAGGGATAGAGGAGGACAAACAGGGAGGCAGAGGAAGACAAATGGGGACAGAAGGAGACACACTGGGGACAGAAGGCGACACACTGGGGACAGAAGGGGACACACTGGGGACAGAAGGGGACACACTGGGGACAGAAGGGGACACACTAGGGACAGAAGAGGACACACTGGGGACACACTGGAAACAGAAGGGGACACACTGGGGACAGAAGGGAACACACTGGGGACAGAAGACAACACACTGGGACAGAAGGGAACACACTGGGGACAGAAGGGAACACACTGGGGACAGAAGGGGACACACTGGGGACAGAAGGGGACACACTGGGGACAGAAGGGGACACACTGGGGACACACTGGGGACAGAAGGGAACACACTGGGGACAGAAGGGAACACACTGGGGACAGAAGGGAACACACTGGGGACAGAAGGGGACACACTGGGGACAGAAGGGGACACACTGGGGACAGAAGGGGACACACTGGGGACAGAAGGGAACACACTGGGGACAGAAGGGAACACACTGGGGACAGAAGGGAACACACTGGGGACAGAAGGGAACACACTGGGGACAGAAGGGAACACACTGGGGACAGAAGGGGACACACTGGGGACAGAAGGGGACACACTGGGGACAGAAGGGGACACACTGGGGACAGAAGGGGACACACTGGGGACAGAAGGGGACACACTGGGGACAGAAGGGGACACACTGGAAACAGAAGGGGACACACAGAAAGACAGGGTGGACACAGAAGGACACATGAGAACACAATAATTGGGGGAGAGCATCTACAAGATGCTCCTGGACCATGGATGCATCAGGTGTAGTATATATATTTTTCCCTTATTTTTGCCTCTAAACCTAGGAATGTGTTATAGTCCGGAGAATCTTATATGCCATACAGAATATCGCACACATTAGTTGTAACAGGCATGCACCCAATACATATAGAGCAGTAAGTATAATCAATTGATTGTACTAATTCCTCCGTATGTATAGGGTGCATGCTAGGGCTCCACGATATATCGCTTTTTAATCGAAATCGCGATGTGCATCATGACGATTTCAGTATCATCAGAGTGGCGATTTTTTTTTCATTGCGGCTGTTTTTCCGCGTGCAATGCTGGGGACAGCATTGAACGCGGAAAAACAGCCGCAATGAAAAAAAAAATCGCCACTCTGATGATCATCACCGGCTTGTCACTATGGTGCGCTTCCTCCTTCCGGCCAGAAGGAGGAGTGAGGCACTGAATCGAGGAATGCACGCCCAGCAGCTCTTGTGAGGAGGAGGATAGTGAGTGACACTGCCGCTATTTCAGATAGGAAGCCGGCTTTCTAGTTCCAGCAGTAGGCTCTGCCCCCTCTTAGCGTCTGCTGCTACATGTAATATTGTCCTCCTGCTACTGTTCTTAGCATAATCATCCTCCACGCAAGTCCCCGGTAAGCTCCAGGCTGCCTCCAGCTTCTAGCTGCATACCCTCTTTCTCTCTCTTCCTTTAGCTGCGCTGAAGCACGCATTGTTTTCTCTGATCCACCGCACAGTCACCCAGGCACTTTTGCACAGCGGGACCAGAGAACACGTGGCAAAGAGATAGACCACACACAGACTGTATACAGGCTGTATACAACATACAACGCAGCGTCCTGTTAAAGCCACTCTAGCTGTCAAATCAAATCAAAGTCAAATCAAAGATAGCTTTATTGGCATGACCAAGATTCATTACAGGTATTGCCAAAGCAAGGGGGAATAGGGGGCATGGGAGGGGAAACAGACAGCTCTTAGCTGTAAGGAGCTTTGCTGGCACTTTGAGGTCAAAAGGGCAGGATCCTTAGCCTCCGGCATCCCATCAGATAGCAATATATGGGCAGTGACACCAGTAATGACAGCAAAGATCAGATTACAGCTAGAGCTGTCTGTGTAAACGGACAGCTAGACTGGCTTTAACAGAACTGTGCTGCAGGCCCGTATCTAGGGCCGTGCGGGCGCCCTGGGCGCTGAAGGAGTGTGGGCGCAGTAATGGAGGGGGGAGTAAGCCGCGGGGAGGGCAGCCCGACTCTCTCCCTTCCTCTCCGGGCGCCCTCCGTGCTCCCCCCTCCGAGTTTGACTGCACAGGTAGCGCTGTCTACAGAGCGCATTAGCGCAACTCACCTCCCTCCCTGGTTCCAATCGCCGCCGGTCTCCTCTTCTCTTCATAGCCGCTGATAGATACACACACTGCTTCCTGTTTAGCCGGAAGCAGCGTGCGTAACTGTATCAGCGGCTGTGAGGAGAAGACGGAAGAGGAGACCGGCGGCGATTGGAACCAGGGAGAGAGGTGAGTTGCGCTAATGCGCTCTGTAGACAGCGCTTCCTGTGCAGTCACACTCGGAGGGGGGAGCACGGAGGGCGCCCGGAGAGGTCGGGCTGCCCTCCCCGCGGCTGACTCCCCCCTCCATTACTGGGGGCGGGAAGCTACCTATCTAACCACACTGGGGGGCAGCTACCTATCTAGCCACACTGGGGGGCACCTACCTAATCTAACCTATACTGGGGGCAGCTACCTATCTAACCTATACTGGGGGGCACCTACCTAATCTAACCACACTGGGGGGCACCTACCTAATCTAACCACACTGGGGGGCACCTACCTAATCTAACCTATACTGGGGGGCACCTACCTAATCTAACCACACTGGGGGGCACTTACCTAATCTAACCACACTGGGGGGCACCTACCTAATCTAACCACACTGGGGGGCACCTACCTAATCTAACCTATACTGGGGGGCACCTACCTATCTAACCTGTATTGGGGGCAACTATTCTGACTCCCTATATTAGAGGCACCCACCTAGCTAACCGGTACTGGGGGCACCTACCTATCTAACCTATACCGGGGGCACCTGCCTATCTAACCTATACTGGGGGCAACTACACCGGCTACCTATACTGGAGGCACCTACCTGGCTAAATGGGGGCAGCTATACTTAGGGACCTATGCCTGGCTACCTATACTATGCCTGGCTACCTATACTGGGGGGGACCTATAGCTGGCTACCTATACTGAGTGTAACTAGACCTGGCTAACCTATACAGCAGGCATGTATACCTGGCTGCGCGGGGGTGGGGGGCGCAATTTTAACACCCTTGCCCTAGGTGCATTTTAGCCTAGAAACTGCCCTGCTGTGCTGTATACAGTCTGTATACAGTGAGTCCGTGTTTATGCTTTATCTGCCTGGTCCTGCTGTGCTCTCTGTCACAGGCTCTGCTTCATGCCCATGCAGCTTAGCCACTACTTTAACCTAGCCTGTCTGCCTAGTGCTTCAGGCTTAACAGTGGCAGTTGCATTGTAGCTGCAGGGGTTAAGTGTAGTGTAG
The DNA here is from genome assembly GCF_040937935.1 of Hyperolius riggenbachi. NCBI lineage: Eukaryota > Metazoa > Chordata > Amphibia > Anura > Hyperoliidae > Hyperolius > Hyperolius riggenbachi. The sequence continues at coordinate 81,946,147 of NC_090648.1, read as the reverse complement.
CTGGGAATGGAGGCAGAAGGTGTTAAGGTAGTGCCTTGTAGCAGCTAGCCTGTCTGCCTAGTGCTTCAGGCTTAACAGTGGCAGTTGCAGTGTAGTCATTGTAGCTGCAGGGGTTAAGTATAGTGTAGCTGGGAATGGGGGCAGAATGTGTTAAGATAGTGCATTGTAGCATAGCTGGTGGGCATCAGGAGTTAGCTTAGTGTGTTATTGATGGGAATCAGAGGTTAGCAGTGTGCAGTGGAGTTTAATTGGTGGGGCATCAAGATTCAAGTTAGCAGTGTAGTGTATTGGTGGATCATCAGGTGTTAGTGTGTAGTGGGGGCAATGTAAATTTAGTGTTAAAGATTGATTTGAAGAAAATCGTGAAAAAAGTCTAAATCAAAATTTTTGAGAGAAAAATCGCAATTTCAATTTTTTCCTAAAATCGTGCAGCCCTAGTGCATGCCTGTTACAACTAATTTGTGCGATACACTTTTTAAAAGAAAGAAAGAAATGGTTGGTTTTATTGGATGTGTGCTTCCACTTTTGCTTTTTTTTGGTTGTATACACTCTGATGGTCCATTGGAAGCTGCACCCCTTGTTATCCTTCTAGACCTCTTGCATTGACTGTAGGTAAATTCTGTTGATCTGACAAATTTGCCAGTATGTGGCCAGTAGATGACGTCACATGACATTGTGGAGAAAGCTGTACACAGTGTAGATGCAGGACAACACTCTTGACCAAGGTTTATCTAGCTTGTGAATGAGGCCCCTCTTACTTGATCTGTACTGTAAATCCAGAAGTGGGCTACAGTAAGACATCTGCTTCTTACCCCCACCCCAACTGGATAGACTATTCATTGGAAAGCCCAGCAGCATTTCTGTACACAGGCTGTGGGTAAACTTTCCCCCAAAGTGATTATGAAACATTGCCCCAGGCAACATTTATCTCCGCTGCGTAAAACGATTGTTTTTTATTTATATAGCGCCAACATCTTCCGTAGCGCTAAACACAGCACAAACACAAGCCCATAAATCTGTACAATCCAGCAATACAAATACATACATAATTGATGTGTGGTTTGAGAAATCACCAGTACTGGTATCTGTTCATATCATGAAATACAATAAGAAACACTAGGTGGAGGTCCCTGCCCTTGTGGGCTTACAATCTAGAGGACGGTGGGTTTGAGACATTAGAAAAGGAGACACAGGGGTTAGCAGATGAGGCAGTCACCATCCAATGGTACCTACAGCAAATTATAGGTTTGTCTGAACAGGTGTTTTGAGAGTACATTTCAGGCCCCATTTCATACTTACCGCATCAAGTCACGGTAGTCTCCCCCTGCAGCTCATCGCGGCGACCATAAATGTCTGTGCACCATGCCACAGTACTCATGGGTGCGGCTCAAAGGAAGTAGTCTGGCTGACGCAGCGGTTGCAGCGTGTTGCCGCACGGTGTGAGCGTTATATGACGCAATGGAAGCCAATGGCAATGGTATTGCGGAGCACATCCGGAAGTGTTTATGTGACTGGGGGGTAAGACGTTTCTGATGTTACTGGCTAAGACGTATCGGGGGCAGGGTCACTGAGTTTTCCCTCTCTTTGCAGTCTGCCGCAGGGACCAAGCTGCTTGTAATGGTGCAGTGCGATGCGCTGCAGTAGGTTTTTATGTCCACACAATATGTTGAAGGAGCCTCAAGGTTACCAGGCTCGAAACATGTGTACAAAGCTATAGTCAAATGTAGAATGAACAAGAAGAAAATAGTAAAGGTATTACCTGATAAGTTCATCCTCTTTTCTAGTGTTGTGCTGTCCGATTCTATGGTCAGAGCAGATATGCTGATGTTTTAAGTACAGTGATTTCTGTGTATCATTTTTGCTGACCAAGAGGAAGTTGTGCAAACACAGGAAAAACATGTTTTTCATTGTCGCTGGAACTGTCAATTTCCTGACAAGTGATTAATAAAAAAAAGCTCTTAACAATTGTTTAGGAGAAACTTCACATGCAGCACCCAGAATCAGTAGATCAGATAGAATCAGCATATTGGTATCACTGAGAACTTAAAGTGAACCGGGCAGCATTTTTATCCCCCATGGCAGCTCAATAGCACATTAAAAATACATGCCAACAATGTGAATCATTACTGAAAAACCCATTCTGCCTCTTCTGCTTACATTTAGATATTTGTTATAGGCTTTTATTACCCTATTTCCTCAGGCTGCTGTCCGCAGAAAAAGCAAGCAGAGGACTGCTGTAATTAGGAGTAGCAATGAGCAAAGTGGTTGATTCAAAAAGGTTACTTATTTTTCACCTTAACTGTAACGAGTGCTAATGCATGAGCTAAACAAATAAGGAGCGATAATTCATGAGATAAATAGATTAAATAGATAAGGAGAGCTAAACTATGAGTTATGTTAAATAAGGAGAGCTAAACCATGAGTTATGTTAAATAAGGAGAGCTAAACCATGAGTTTGGTCAATAAGGAGAGCACAACCATGAGTTAAGTGAGGTAAGGAGAGGTAAATCATGAGTTAAGTCATTTAGGGAGAGATAAATTGTGAGTTAGTAAATACAGTGGGTTGCAAAAGTATTCGGCCCCTTGAAGTTTTCCACATTTTGTCACATTACTGCCACAAACATGCATCAATTTTATTGGAATTCCACGTGAAAGACCAATACAAAGTGGTGTACATGTGAGAAGTGGATCGAAAATCATACATCATTCCAAACATTTTTTACAAATAAATAACTGCAAAGTGGGGTGTGCGTAATTATTCGGCCCCCTGAGTCAATACTTTGTAGAACCACCTTTTGCTGCAATTACAGCTGCCAGTCTTTTAGGGTATGTCTCTACCAGCTTTGCACATCTAGAGACTGAAATCCTTGCCCATTCTTCTTTGCAAAACAGCTCCAGCTCAGTCAGATTAGAGTTTGTGAACAGCAATTTTCAGATCTTATCACAGATTCTCGATTGGATTTAGATCTGAACTTTGACTGGGCCATTCTAACACATGGATATGTTTTGTTTTAAACCATTCCATTGTTGCCCTGGCTTTATGTTTATGGTCATTGTCCTGCTGGAAGTTGAACCTCCACCCCAGTCTCAAGTCTTTTGCAGTCTCCAAGAGGTTTTCTTCCAAGTTTGCCCTGTATTTGGCTCCATCCTTCCCATCAACTCTGACCAGCTTCCCTGTCCCTGCTGAAGAGATGCACCCCCAGAGCATGATGCTGCAACCACCATATTTGACAGTGGGGATGGTGTGTTCAGAGTGATGTGCAGTGTTTGTTTTCTGCCACACATAGCGTTTTGCATTTTGGCCAGAAAGTTCCATTTTGGTCTTATCTGACCCGAGCACCTTCTTCCACATGGTTGCTGTGTCCCCCACATGACTTGTGGCAAACTGCAAACGGGACTACTTATGATTTCTGTTAACAGTGTCTTTCTTCTTGCCACTCTTCCATAAAGGCCAACTTTGTAGAGTGCATGACTAATAGTTGTCCTATGGACAGAGTCTCCCACCTGAGCTGTAGAGCTCTGCAGCTCGTCCAGAGTCACCATGGGCCTCTTGACTGCATTTCTGATCAGCGCTCTCCTTGTTCGGTCTGTGAGTTTAGGTGGACGGCCTTGTCTTGGTAGGTTTACAGTTGTGCCATACTCCTTCCATTTCTGAATGATCGCTTGAACAGTGCTCCTTGGGATGTTCAAGGCTTTGGAATTCTTTTTGTAGCCTAAGCCTGCTTTAAATTTCTCAATAACTTGATCCCTGACCTGTCTTGGACCTGTCTTGTGTGTTCTTTGGACTTCACGGTATTGTTGCTCCCAATATTCTCTTAGACAACCTCTGAGGCCCTCACAGAGCAGCTGTATTTGTACTGACATTAGATTACACACAGGTGCACTCTATTTAGTCATTAGCACCAATCAGGTAATGTCTATAGGCAACTGACTGCACTCAGATCAAAGGGGGCTGAATAATTATGCACACACCACTTTGCAGTTATTTATTTGTAAAAAATGTTTGGAATCATGTATGATTTTCGTTCCACTTCTCACATGTACAGCACTTTGTATTGGTCCTTCAAGTGGAATTCCAATAAAATGGATTCAGGTTTGTGGCAGTAATATGACAAAATGTGGAAAACTTCAAGGGGGCCGAATACTTTTGCAACCCACTGTAAGGTGAGATAATTTAACCGGAAAGCTTTGTGAATCATGCCCAAAAGCTTTTATTAGCAGGGGAGGTAGGACACTGTGCTTTAAACCAGGGGTCCCCAACCTTTTCCGGCCCGGGGACCGCTTCCCGACCAAATTTTTCTCTGTGGACCGGAGGGGGGGGGGGGGGGGGGGGGGGGGGGGGGGGGGGGGGGTGGGTGGTGGTGTGTGTGTGTGTGTCCTGGTGTGATAGTTGACAGTCAAGCGCTGCGGGTTATGGGGGGGGGGGGCTTTGGGTGCAGCAGCATAAGCTAGCATAGTTGCCCCAGTAATAGGGCGAGGGTGGCATAGTGCCCCAGTATGGGTAGTATAGTGCCCAGTATAGCTAGTATAGTGCCCATTTCAGCTAGTTATAGTGTCCATTTCAGCTATAGTGCCCAGTATGGGTAGGTAGTAACGCCCCACGGACCGGCAGTTGGGGTCCCCTGCTTTAAACAGTTTAGAGAAGTTTAGAGAAGTAACACTTGGTTACCTTCAAACCTTCCTCTGGATAAATTAGGGCAGAGGGAAGGGGGGGGGATTGCAGCTCCTAAAGCTATTAGAAACCAGGACAAACTGCAGAAAAAAAGCTGCTAGGATCCCTTTAAGGTGGCCATACACTGACAGATATGGCCAACAAATCTATTTCTGTGTGGGGCCCTGTTGGAGTTGAAAATTATTTCAGATGTGCCTACATGGATTGAACTTTGTATGCTATACACAGGGAATCTTTTGATAAGCCTTGAGCGGTAAACAAAGGCCTGTATTTCATACTGTAAATGACTGTTTACAGCCACACAATAGCTGTATAGGAATGACGTCAATGCCCAGCCCCCGACGAGCGGCAATGGATGATTCAGCAGAGGACTCCTAGCTTACAGAAGCCAGTTTGTCTGGTTTTGTCAACAATGGTCCATGGGGACTAGCTACAACAAGTTCCTTCCCCCCAGCTGCTAAGGGCAGGAACTATTGATGTAGAACACAGAGGAGGTGTCTCTATACCTGTGGTATCCAGATATAAGACAATGCTTGGGAAGCTCTCTCTCTCTCTTGGAATGCTGACATGGACTGTGGGAAAGAATAGGGGCTCAGCTAATGCAAGTGTGTGACTGTGCATAGGGTATATAGAGCCATTATGTGAGTCACCGTTTGTGTGCTCTAACTTGTACATATGTATGACTGTAAATAAAACCCCCTTTTATTTAAACTCTTTGAAACGACCTCAAGTGTCTGGGCATTAATATACGAAATAAGTATAATAAGCGAGAGTACATTTTACAGGCCCGAAGGGGGAAGATGGTACTGTGCTTGCACTGGATCGTAAAGGTAAGTATCCCCGTATGCTGCAGCCACTACTGCGCCTGCGTGCATCTGCTGACAAGTTTGTTGGTGGATTTTTGGGGGAGGAGCCAGTGCTGGATCAGGGATACTGCGGAGGATGGGGGAGACTTCTGGATCTTAATTCCTCCCGAGGTAAGTACCTTATGGGGCACTTCTTTTTCCTACAGATTCTCTTGAAAGGACAATTATCATGAACTTAATGGCAGTTCAGCATGCATGCACCCATTCAAATTGAAATGTGGCTTTTTTAATTGTTAAGATTCTGTGTTTACAAATTAGCTGCTCTGCCATAGCAGAGGAGTTTCCTGAGCTGACACAGCTGAGAGATCAAATTATACTGTGATTAGTCACAGATGAGGAGGAATTAGACAGGCTAAACTCTCTTAATACATACAGGGTGCATTTCTCTATGTTTTCCTTCTGTCCTGAGCAAGAGTTCAGGTCCAGTTGAAATGACCACTATTAAAGTTAACTAAAATTCTAAATACAACATATACTGTATTTCCAGTAATTACTAGCAAATAACAATACAAGGGCTTATTTTCAACTGTTCATGATTTATGTGAAGAAAATGACATTTACAGAGAACAGTTTTCACTGTGGGCATTACTATGGAGGACTGTGTCCAACACATACAGAAACAATCTTCACCAGCAGTAATTCTGTGAGTAAAATGTGCTCAGAATGAAAAGGAAACAGAAATAAAGCTTCAAATGTGTGTAAATAAGCATCAGCTGCAGCAGCTCTGTGTGCCTGATCCTGCCTCTATCTCTCTCTGCCTCGCTGTGAAAAATAACCAGTTTATAGCCAGGTTACAGTTCATCTCTGCTCCCCCCCCCCCCCCCCCCCCCACGCAATGCTGACACAGAATTGTTAGAATCAGCTGGGTAAACAAGGCATTTTTTTTCACACAGGCTGTGCTGAGGGACCTCTGAAAAGCTTTCTAGTGTTGCTGGCTAAAAGTTCTAGAGCAGGGATGTCAAAACGGTCCTTCGATGACTGATGTCCTCACACATTTTTGACACAGCTCAAATTAATTGAGGGGTCTGAATTAGGAAAGGTGTGGTCCATCAGGTAGAACACATTCCTCTCTTTCTCACTCCATCCTAAATACTGGCATGGATCCGGCCCTCCAGGCCTGGAGTTCAACACCTGTGCCCTATAGGTATGTGGGGTTTACAGAAAAACAGTTTCTTTGATAGTTGTTCAAAGTGACTGCCTGAGCCTACGGCGGAGAGACAGATCCCTTCTTCACCAAGCTTAACTTGGTGAGTGCTGGTTAAAGTGTAATTAGCTACTCCTTTCCATTGAAATGGGCCCATGCTTATTTATGTAGTGGTTTTTATACAAAGTATTTTAGTTTCTCACATACTGGACAACTATCAGGAACCAAAATAAAAAATGTCCAAAGGTTGTTAAATATCCAAAAGTTGTTTTGTATGGTTCTGTAAATTTATTTTTAAAATTGCAAAGTTGAAAAGATTTTTATGATAGCGTAAAGGCAGAAGTTCAGTTTCTTGTCCATACTCAGCAGGGAGGAATGTTCATATAATTTTAAAGGTGCGCGCACCGCACACTACAAGCAGCACAGCCTATCTGGATGAACATATTCGTCCAGATAGGCTTAAGTGGTTAACCATTTCAGCCCTCAGTCATTTTTCACCTTATGCATCTGAGCAATTTTCACCTCCCACTCATTCGCCAATAACTTATCACAATTAATTGATCTATATCTTGTTTTTTTCTGCCACTAATTAGGCTTTCTTTGGGGGGGTACATTTTGCTAAGAATTATTTTTTTCTAAATGCATTTTAACAGGAATATTAAGAAACAATAGAAAAAATGCATTATTTCTCAGTTTTCGGCCATTATAGCTTTAAAATAATACACACTACCATAATTAAAACCTGTGTATTTTATTTGGCCATTTGTCAAGGTTATTACATCATTTAAATTATGTCCCTATCACAATGTACGGCGCCAATATTTTATTTGGAAATAAAGGTGCATTTTTTTAGTTTTGTGTCCATCACTATTTACAAGCAAAAATATTAGTAATACACCCTCTTCACATGCATATTAAAAAGTTCATACCCTTAGGTAACTATTTATGTTTTTTTTTTATTGTAATTTTTTTTTCATTAAAAATTTTATGTGGGTAATTTTTGGTGTGGGAGGGAAACTTTTTTTGATTCAGAACGATCGCAGCTTCTCAAAGAAGCCGTTGGTCTATCTGCCGCGGACTTAGATCAATGAATGGGAACTATGTTACTATGTTAGAATTAAGGCAGTTCTGAAGGCGAAAGGGGGTCAAACACCGTATTAGTATAGTGTTCCTAATAATCCTTTAGGTGAGTGTAAATCATACCGTTTATGAATAAACTTTAATCTACCTGTGAACTATAGCACGTATGCAACAATTCTATAACTGCCCGGCTAGCTCAGTCGGTAGAGCATGAGACTCTTAATCTCAGGGTCGTGGGTTCGAGCCCCACGTTGGGCGAAGTATATTTTGTTTCATGTTCTTTTTCATCTATTGGACTTTGTAAGTGTACTCTGGCCTTTATTTTTCAGTCAGTAGAGCATAAGACTTTTAATCTGATTGTCCAGGGTTCAAGTCCCTGTTTAAGTGAAAATATTTTATGTGTGTTGCATATATTTGCCTTTCTAAATTGGAAGCTATTTCCATAACACACACAAATACAGGAAGTCCTCGACTTGCCAAAATTTGAGATACGAATGCTGCTGATCCTGTCATGTATTTTATTCAGTCTGGCTTTGCTATAACTACTCAGCTATAATGATTCCTGAGCAGAGCCAAAAGGGGGCAGGCTTGGGCTTGAAAAGACATCAGAGAAGACAGACTCAGCTATAATGATTCCTGAGCAAAGCCAGACTGAATGCTCAGTCGGGAATTTTATCAGGGCTGATAAGAAGCAAGCTGTACAGTGAAGAATAAAACAAGAGAGCAGGGTAGGTGTTTTCTCTAATGTTCCCACTGATATACCGTATATGGTAAAATACATGAGGATGCTTCGTCTCTGGTTCACTTTAACCAATTTCTTTCTATTTTTAGGGATCTTAAAGAGAATCTGTATTGATAAAATCGCACAAAAGTTAACATACCAGTGCGTTAGGGGACATCTCCTATTACCCTCTGTCACAATTTCGCCGCTCCCCGCCGCATTAAAAGTGGTTAAAAACAGTTTTAGAAAGTTTGTTTGTAAACAAACAAAATGGCCACCAAACCAGGAAGTAGGTTGATGTACACATAGAAAATACATCCATACACAAGCAGGCTGTATACAGCCTTCCTTTTTAATCTCAAGAGATAATTTGTGTGTTTCTTTCCCTCTGCAGCTATCTTCCACTGAAGTGTCAGGCTGTTTCTTCCTGCAGAGTGCAGACAGCTCTGCCTGTATGTAATTCTTCAGTATGTGAAAGCCCAGCCAGCTCAGAGGAGGATTTATTCAGCTTGTAAAAGATAATAGAGCAGAGAGAAGCTGCACTAATCTAAATAATACACAGGCAGTGTGCAGAGAGGGGCCTGGAGGGGGAGATGCATCACAGAACCACAACACTGAAGAACTTGGCAGCCTTCCAGACACAGGCTGACAAGTCTGACAAGAGAGAGATAAGTTGATTTATTACAGAGATGGTGATAGTAGAACGTGCTGCAGTAAGCCAGAACACATTAGAATAGCTTTTGGAACTTGTAGGATGGAAGAAAACCGGATGAAATTTTTTTTACGGAGTCTCTTTAAATGAATTGCAAGGGTTCCCTGAAACGATGTACATTCATTCTCACTAACAAAGAAACCTGTCTCCACAGAGCTCCAGACACTTTCTTGCATGACGTCACAGCACATTATTCCTCCTCTGTGGGGGAAGCGGAGGAAGTGGAAACCACCCATCACTACCAGGGACGTTCTCATTGCTCCTTCTTAAAGGGAACCTAAACTGAGAAGGATATGGATTTTTCCTTTTAAAAGAATACCAGTTGCCTGGCAGTCTTGCTGATCCTCTGCCTCTAATACTTTCAGCAACAGCCCCTGAACAAGCATGCATAGTAGGTGCTCTGACTGAGGTCAGACTGGATTAGCTGCATGCTTGTTTCAGGTCTGTGATTCAGCCACTACTACAGCTAAAGACATCAGCAGGACTGCCAGGCAACTGGTATTGTTTAAAAGGAAAAATCCATATTCCTCTCAGTTTAGGTTCCCTTTAAATCAGGTTGCCTTTGTTAACACCATATAGTATAACATAAGAAAAAGCAAACAGTATAAAACATGTTTCCTGACTGTTCTCAGGCAAACTAAATGTAAAGATTACCTAAATTAATGTTCAGCTCTGCGTAATATGTTGGCGCTTTATAAATACAATAAATAAAGATCATAAATAAAAAAGAAAATAGAGGAGAATGCAGCCTTGACAGCAAGGAAGAAAAAGTAAAAATGCATCATCCGTGGGTGGGCTAAAACCACCAACCTTTTAGTTGTACTAAAATGGCCCCCACAGTCACCAGATCTCAACCCAATAGAGCATCTTTGGGATGTGATGGAACAGGAACTTCATGCCCTGGATGTGTATCCCACCAATCTCCATCAACTGCAAGATGCTATCCTATCAATATGGCCCAATATTTCTAAAGAATGCTTTCAGGATCTTGTTGACTCAGTGCCTCATAGAATTAAAGCCAGTTCTGAGGGCGAAAGGGGGTCAAACACCGTATAAGTATGGTGTTCCTAATAATCCTTTAGGAGAGTGTAAATCATATCCTTTATGCATATACTGTAATTTATAAGTGTACTATAGACTGTATACATCATTTTGTAACTCAACAATTACCCAATTGCCCGGCTAGCTCAGTCGGTAGAGCATGAGACTCTTAATCTCAGGGTCGTGGGTTCGAGCCCCACGTTGGGCGAAATATATTTTGTTTCATGGTTTTTTCATCTATTGGACTTTGTAAGTGTGCTCGGGCCTTTATATTTCATGTTATTTTTAAAAGGGAAAATTATCAGGCATTTCAATTTTAACTTACACATCTGGAATTTGTTATTATAGGGTTTAATAGGGGTGCCCGGGCTCTGTCAGTAGTCACCACTAAAATCATTGAACACTTTTATAATTTTAACAATTTATAGTATTACGTTACCATTTTATCCATTATTTAATCACTTCTGCTTTTGCTGATACTACTACTACTGGTCTCGTAAGGAGCCTCTTCATATCCACTGGTTCTTCCATAAGTCCTGGACCAGTTACCATTGAATCAGCTCCTGTCATGACTACCATTTTGAAAGAACCTTAAAGGTGTTATCAGGGAAAATGTAATAAAATAAGTGCTACTTACCGCTTGCGCAGTCCGCCGTGGCCCACGTGACGGTGATTGACAGCGCCGCTAGAGTGCCTAAAGACCGGCCTGATGTCATCGCCGGGGACCGGGACGGAGCTGCGGCGAATGGCTGAGGGGAGAGCTGCGGCGAGGGACATGCTGGGAGCTTGGGGCTGAAGGAAGCCCCGGGTAAGTAGCACTTATTTTATTACATTTTCCCGATAACTCCTTTAAGAACTTGACCTTGCTTCATCCCCTCTCTACCCGATAATCTTAGGTCTCCCTTGGCTTCTGGCCCCATAATACCACAATTGACTGGGCAAACGGGACGGTTTCATTCACGTCAGTCTATTGTGACAGTTCTTGCTCCCAGGATAATTCAGTATCCACAGTACTTCTATGGTGCACTTGAGACTTACAGGATATCATCCCAGCTCATTATCACAAAGTTTTCAATGCTCTCGACCAAAAAGGAGCATATCAGCTATCCCCTCACAGAACATACGATTGTCCGATTGACCTGTTACCTGGAGCAGCAATTCCCTTTGGATGTATGTTCCCACTTTCAGAACCTGAACAAAAGATTCTTAGGCAGAATATTGAAGAGAACCTCAATAAGGTTGCATCTGCCATTCTACCTCTCCAGCCGGAACTGGTATCTTCTTTCTGCAGAAAAAAGGTAAATTCCTTTGTCCTTGTATCAAGTAATGAAAGCTTTATAAAGTGACTATTAAAAATCAATATCTCTTATCTTTAGTACCAAAATTGTTTCCGGGACTTACTAGGTGTCTACTTCAACCTGAATAATCATAAATACTTTGTTTTGCATACCATGTAGTAAAGAGGAGTTTTGGTCTCTTTCAGCCCCTTTACACACTCCTAGGAGTTATCTGTGAGCTTACTGGGCAGTCTGGGTAACTTTAGCTGCATGGAAATGCAAATGACAACTGCCTGGAGATTTCTCCTGCTGCTCTGAAACTGAAGTACACAATCACACTGTAACCTTCCCTGGTGGTCTAGTGGTTAGGATTCGGCGCTCTCACCGCCGCGGCCCGGGTTCGATTCCCGGTCAGGGAAAGCAATTCTTTTCTTCCCCCTAGCGACAAGTGAATTGCTCACTCTCAGGTTTAGTCAATCATTAACACTCTGCACTCAAAGGTTATGCTCAGAACAATCTGGAATGCTGGTGGTGATAAAAGCATGATGTGTCACAAGTACAGCTCCTCTTTCTCTGCTGGTTTAGTTGCTACATGTGGATTGACTGGTGGCTTCCCATTCACTCTCATTCAAATGGTTACTACTCATACGGTTTGTGGTCCTAACTTTTGTAAGTCAGTAATAACTCAGCTGATGTATGTATCAGTAGTCTGACAAGATGGAGGGGCAAAATGACTTCTATTCCTAAGGGGGGTGTATCTAAGTTTTGGCATGTCCATGAACAAAAACTCTGACTCTGGTGGTCTGCTGGCAGATCGCCACAATACAAAGAAAAGTAGAATAATCTGTGCAATCCGATGCCTTATAAAAGGTAGTCTGGCCAACATGAAAGGGAAAAGGTGAGGTCTCTGTCTAAAAGTGACAGTGTGCAAGTAAAGGCAAGAAACTATTCCCCACTATGCTCATGGGGGAACTCTGGATTTGGTCCTCTGGCATAGTCAATCTTAAATGTTTGCTACATTGGCCCCCTTGTCTTGGTCCTTCTGCTCCTGGACTGGCTTGCCCTGGGATGTCTCTGGAGAATATGTTGTCAAAAAATCAGACATGTAGTGTCTCTACAGACATAACTTTTATCCCTCTCATTTCTCCCTGCCAGGCATAGACCAATCCTGAGGTATAAACTAATAAAATATCTTAGTTTATATTCGATAAGGAGTTTTAAGATCCAACACTATCCAAAGATGGTATCGCTTATTGGCAGAGGTACTGGTTTGATGTAGAGCCTTAACTGAGTGTGTCTCACTTCCATCCTCTGCAGTAGCTGCCCTCTCCATTTACAGGTTTTCCTGCACGTCATGTGATTACACGTAACTTGCAGGAGATTAAGACAGGCCAAGAGCAGACGGGAGATACGCCGCTAAAGGAGGCGAGGTTCTACTTATATCCCTGCTGCTGTACATACCTTTGCCGATGCTGGGGGAGAACAAGAGGGAAGCCCTAGGAAACGGAGGAGAGAAGCCAGACCTCCCTTCCCACCAGGGATAATATGTTTAAAGCAGACCTGAACATCAGTAGTTCTTCTCTGCTCTAAAAATACGCAACAGCATAACAACCTTCAAAGAGGAGCTGTCAGCCATACTATCTCAGAAAAAAACAACCACATATATAAACAGATAAATACTTGCTCTACTTACATAACATGTATTGATTGCACTGTCCACGTTTTGATTTTAGTGACTCTTCTACAGTAGAAAAAAAAGAAAATCCTTCTTAGCATTTCCCATTTTAACTGACTGTGGCTATTTTGAAGCCAATCCTGATGTCATTTCCTCCCTCACTCTCCTCTGCCTGATTGTGTATGCATTGCCCGCCCTTCACTATAGAAAGTGCATTGTCTCAGCATGAGAAATATTGGCCAATCAGAGAGGAACAGAGGTGTAGAAGGGGAAAACAGGAGGGAAAGAAGCTTCAGTCAATCAGGCTGCATTAGTTAAAGGAGTTATCAGGTAATGTGTGAGATGTAAAACATACATGCCTGCGTGTAACTAATCTTTTTTGTAGGTGAATCGCGCCCTCCGTTCCCCCGAGAAATGTAGTTATTGAGCTCGGTAAGCTCCGGTCGGGGACCCGACCCCGAGGTCGGGCTCCTCAACGACCCGGAACTTGATTGTGAACGCAGGCGCAGTATCCTTACTCACGTATGGGACGCTTGCGCAGGGAGCTTTCAAAAGCGTACATCCGTACGTTACGTATGGATGTGCATGCATAATTAGCTGCCGGGGGAGGGTTTGAGCTTGCTTCGTCACTCGCAAGCCAAACCCTCTGCTTCAGCCACCGCCCTAATACACGCCCACTCCCTTCAGCCCACTCCCTACAGCCGCCGCCTTGCCTGATGCGCGCTCCCAGCAAAGATCATTTGTGGAGACGACGCGAGGCGGCGGCTGAAGGCCGGGAGGAGTGGGAGTGATTGATGGGCGGTGACTAAAGCGGAGGGTTTGGCTTGCGAGTGACAAAGGCAAGCACAAACTCTCCTCCGGTGCTCTAATACACGTGCGCAGCCGTACCTCGATGTACTCAATGTACGGCAGCACGCAATGATTAACAACTTCCCCCTGCGTTCCAAGTACAGGAACAGGGAAGTGAACGAGTAAAATGGGCTATACTACTTCCGGGGCAGGAAATAGAAATGGCCCGAATTGCGGAGCCGGTGAAGCCCCCGGGGGAAGAAAAAACATGCGATCCAGCCCAGATTGGGCTTGTGAACTGGGGAAGGTAAGCCATTTTTAGTGAGAAAAATTTGCCTGATAACTCCTTTAAGTCTGAGGGGAAAGTAGAGAAGCAAAAAAAAACAGCACACTCTGAAACTTCCTTTTCGTGCACCAAATTTTGTGTGTGCCAAATAAGAGTCAGGTAATGGGAAATGATCATTTATCAACAAGAAGAGTAATAGGGATTTTATCTTTTGGATTGCCTAGTTAGCGTCCTTATTACTTGTTTACCAGATAAAAAAAAAATTATTTTTGATTTTATGCCCGACAGTTACACATTAAAAGAAAAAATATTTATTTGTTACAACTGATAAAAATCCTACAATAAATCTGCAGTGTTTTGACTTCCTGCTTTCATGGAAGCAGATTGTTAACATCCCGTGCTCTCAAATGACCTTATCTGCCGTGGTAGTCAGCTGACACAGGGGAGAGATCAAATTACAGTGGTGATTAGTCACAGATGAGGGGGAATTAGGGCTGGGGCACACCAAGAGCGGTTCTGAGCGTTTTTGAAAACGTTGGCGAGTGAAAAACTGCTTGGCTAATGTACAGTATGTCAATGGGATGGTGCAGAGGATGGTGCAGAGCAGTTCGTTTTTACCCCAAACGCGGGTCTGTGACGCTCACACGGTTCCTGAGAAAACCGGGTGTGCGCCATTTAAGTAACAAACACAAATTTAATTGCAAATAACCAAAATGACATTTTGGTTAAATCAACCTTTTTTCCCCCTACTCCCTGGCTCTGCAAGCAATCACTGATAGCTTTCAATTACGGAAACTTGCACGAAGGTGTGAAAGCTGTTCCTAAGCATCCCTGGAAAGTTTACAGGCTCATCCCTCAGATGAAGTCAGATAAGAGCTTGACAGAACCAATGTAGACCAAGAATGTCAGACTGGCCGGCATCAATCTCAGCAGGGGGGTCTCCTAGGATTCCCTCAGCTGAAAATATCAAAGGAGGCCATCCCCCAGCTGAGATTCTCATCAAGTTAAGAAAACCTTTCTGTGAACTCACAAATATGAAATCAATCGTTTGTCATAAATATGACTTTCCAAATGGGCGTCGGCCGTTAGAACCCGCTTATTATGAAATTCGGAACAAACCACACGATTGGATGTTTCCAAATTCACGGTAAGCCCAAAGCAGAGATATCTGCTGGGGTCACAGTTTGCTCCAGACCCCTCAAGTTTAATATCATTGTTTTTGAAAAATTCTGAACAACTTGAAAATGTTATTAGATTTAACATAACTTGTACGGTTTCAGAGATAGCCCACCTATCATGATTTAGGTAAATTTTCTGTCTCCAGGGGAAGGGCTGGCTCATCTCATGTTCCAAGAGGTGTGTGATCCCTGCCCTAACTCCTCCTTGCTGAAGTGAGGAGTATAACTTGACAGAGCGCAGAAAGCTCTGTGTCCAAAAGTCCAATTGCTAAAATCTGACGTCGAGTTAACATCCACCGACAAGCCAGCTGGACACTGGCAAAATCACTTTATTTCCTACCACAGCCTCTGGCTGCATAAGAAATCGCCATCTTGGACTTTCCGTCAAAGACTTGCGATTGCTGCATGGACTACCAATAGCGGTATTTGAACTGTATTTTAAGACATTCCGTTTCTCTTTCATCTCTACTCTGTTTCTATCAAACCAATCTGTTCTGCCGGACAGATATATTTATATGTGGGTTAAATTAGACTGTGTGTATGTAGTTTAGAATAAAACTAACAATTTCATCGTTCAGTCTTGTGCCTGTTCTGAACATCTGATTGTTGCTACAAAGGATCTGCTAGGTTGTAAATAACTGTTACTTCCTTTTAGGCTGCTTTCACAGTGGGATGTTACAGGCGCACGTTAGAGCAGCCTGTAACGCACCCCACCGCACAGCAATGAAAAATCAATGCGCTGTTCACAGTGCCCACGTTGCGTTACATTGTAATGCAGCACGTCCTGATAACGTACTGCATGCAGTACTGACTGTTTGCACATGCTCAGTACGGGTGGTTTTTTATTTTGGGGGCGGAGAGGAGGCGGGGAGAGGCCGCTACGTAGCCAGGCACATGGCTACTTAATATTCACTGCACTTGCAGTGTTTTCTTCTTGGAGCGGCCGCTGATTGGCTGGCGGGACCACGTGATGCGGAGAGCTCCGCTCACGTGGTCTCCGCAGTGCCTCCGACAGAGCAGGCGCACCAAGAGCTGCTTGTAACGCGGCTCTTGGTAGCGTCCTGCTCCAACACCACCAGGCGTTAGGGGCACGTTTTGCGACCTTAACGTCCCCTAAAACGCAACGTCCTGGTGTGAAACCAGCCTTAGGAGTAGCTAGTTGGAGACTGTCCACACCACTCAACACGGACAGTGGTGGCAGTGAAATTACCCGATTTCCAGCGCAAAACCTATATTTTTGTTTTTCCGATTGTACATACAATCGGGATTGTAGCAACATTTATTTCCTTATATAATTAGCTCATTTTGTAAAAAACAAAAGAAAACCCAGAACACATACACACAACAGACGTGTGTTTTTAAATAGGCCATTTTCACAAAGTCTCTGAAGCCCGGATAGCTCAGTCGGTAGAGCATCAGACTTTTAATCTGAGGGTCCAGGGTTCAAGTCCCTGTTCGGGCGTAGATGCTTTTTGTATGAACCACAGTTCCTGTTATGAATGTCACTTCTGTCACATAGAACTTTTCCTCATTTACATGGATTTTCCCTTTGTCAGTAGAGTGCAACATCTCAGGTTGAAGAGAAATCGAGAGCCCAATATGGTGTAGTATGTCAAAATTGATTGGATAAATGAAACAGTGAGATGGTAATACTCACAAACACGGGTTACCACCTAGGTAACCACTCATTAGGCAGGTGAGGAGATTAGACCTGTCCTCACTCAGGATTAAGAAGTCGCTCTCTGTAGATAGGAAGAAAGGGGGTAGATCACCCCTCCACCTGGGGTGGACTCAAATACATTGGTAGGTGAACAGAGGCGCCAGAAGGATAAAAGTACATAACATTTTTAAAAAATTGCTGGGAGGAAGTGGTGGACTCGCCTCCGTTAAAGCGAATGTAAATATATAGATATACACATTTATTGAAAATACCCCAAAGATGCAACGCATTTCGCGGGCACAGCCCTCTTCTTCAGGCAATAAGCATTTGTTTACAGTTGTTTATCCCCTGCTTATTGCCTGAAGAAGTGGGCTGTGCCCGCGAAACGCGATGCATCTTTGGGGTATTTTCAATAAATATGTATATCTATATATTTACATTCCTTGGTGTCTGCTTTAACGGAGGCGAGTCCACCACTTCCTCCCAGCAATTTTTTAAAAATTGTATGTACTTTTATCCTTCTGGCGCCTCTGTTCACCTACCAATATATCATTAATCTCAGGGATTTCTCAAAGAACTTCTTCTTAGCATAGCACATGAGTTGGGCACCGCTATGGCAACAATTCTATAGTCCGCGGCCTGCACACAGGTAATTCGGGGTTACAGCGATTACCACACCCCAAATTATTTCTCCCTATGAGTTGATACAATTCTAAGGGTTAATAACTGTTTCTTCCTTTTAGGAGTAGCTAGTTGGAGACTGTCCGCACCACTTAACACGGACAGTGGTGGCAGTGAAATTATCCGAATTCCAGGGCAAAATCAATATTTTTTGTTTACTGATTGTACATACAATCGGGATTGTACATGTATGGGCACCTCCAACCAATCTTAACCATTTACCGTGCACACAGTGAATTTACCTCCAGAAGTCTTTAGTGCAGGAGAACTGCATGGCAACAGTGGCCTAGTATACGGGATTGGTGAGAGATAGTCCCATTACATATTGTCGACAGCGTTGCGACCAATCTTATTGTCAGTCTGCTCACTGTACTTTCTGCCATTGGGTGCGACTATTCCCCGAATGCTAACGGGAGCAGATTAGACAGAATTGGGTGCGCTGTCACATTACTACCTTCTGGCGATCCAGCGACCGGTCTTAACGTCTTTTAGACGGAATCGCCGGGCTGGATTGTCACAGGGTCCTGCAGCAGGCGGCATCTATAAGTAATACATTTTGTGTGGGGGCCAGTGAAAAATCCTCAGGGGGCCACATTCGGCCCGCGGGCCTTAGTTTGAGGACCACTGGTCAAAGGGTTCGTAACTCCCCCACTAGCGCATAATTTATTCAAAAGGGTAAGCCCTACCCCACCTATCGGTAACAAATTCGGCCATTTTTCCAACCTGCATTGCCCGTCCTCAGCTCAGCAGCCACCAATTAGGCTTCTGAGCTAGGGGTGGACAGCGGCAACGCATGCGGGGGTGGGCCACAGCTTTGGAATAGGAAAGTGGAAAATCACTCTGAAAAGCACCCAGGTGTTTTTGTTACAGATGTTGTTCAGTAGTTTTTTTTTGCATTTTTATTTATGCACGCCTCCTGAACACTAATAACTGTATCAGTTGTCAATACTCCCAATTGATGATAATATATATATATGGACCACCATTGTAGGTGTGCACAGGGGGATATGAAAGTATGTAAATATGCAATTCATGTGATAATAACGTTATGTTGTATATATGTGTATATATATGTATATTGTAATATTCTGGTATGCTAAGGAGCCTCTTTTTACTGATGTAGGCACTGTTATTGGCCTGAGGAAGCGGGCTCTGACCCACGAAACGCGTTGCCTGTGCTACCAATAAAAACCTTTGTAAAATTCAAAGATTTTTTCGTCACTGAGGTAAGCTACCTCAAATTTATTTCCCGTTTTTAAACTGTTTTTAGATGCTTTTATTACACCAGGGCGCCTCTTATACCCTTATTGTTCAGTAACAGCTTTACTGTAACAAAATAGAACATCTTCTACACAAAAACGCTCCAAAAAAACACTAGGCATGTGTAGAAAATCTCTCTAAACATGCCCAGAATCCGTCTGAAAATCTGCTTCAAAAACCTCTAGCGTTTTGCAGATCCTCTAGAGGTTTTTTGTGTGCACTGGGCCTTAGAACAACTAAACTCTCTAAATACATACAGGGAACATTTCTCTCTGTTTTCCTGCTGTCCTGTGCAAGATTTCTAGTTAACTATACTGGGGGCACCTCTAGCTAATATTACTGGGCGGCATAGCTGACACAGAGAGACCAAATTGCACTTGTGATTAGTCACAAATGAAGGGAATTAGACAGGCTAAACTCTCTAAATACATACAGGGTGTAATTATATATGTTTACCTTATTGTCCTGTGGAAGAGGTTAGGTCACCTTCAACAACATTTACTTCCTAATACAATTATCTAATTTTGTAAAAAAAAAAAAAAAACATAAGAAAACCCAGAACACATACGAACAACAGAGGTGTGTTTTTGAATAGGCCATTTTCACAAAGTCTCTGAAGCCCGGATAGCTCAGTCGGTAGAGCATCAGACTTTTAATCTGAGGGTCCAGGGTTCAAGTCCCTGTTCGGGCGAAGATACTTTTTGTATGAAGCACAGTTCCTGTTATGAACGTCACTTCTGTCACAGAGAACTTTTCCTCATTTACATGGATTTCCTCATTTACATGGATTTCTGAGGCGATTCACTGGGGTGATTTGTTACAGCGCGTCCCCACAAATTCAATCAGCTATTGACATGTACACACGTGTCAGAATTATTTGTAGCTCACCAAACTGCACTTATGCCGAGCTTCAGAACCCATCCAGTTATTGCCATCCAACATGTCTGTCCGCACAGTAGACGGTTGGCTGGGTGCTGTTATGTTTGGGGAATCATTTTGCCATGTATATTTAGAAGGAACTGTTTTTGCCACATAATTGTAGATTTCCTGTACAGCCTGCATGACGCTTGTAACTTTAATGGCACAATCACACTTCCACACTTTTAGTGCAATTTTTAGTTCAGGTTAAATGCAGCCAGTGTTTTCTAATGCTGCTTGTATGCCATGCAGTGTGCTTCCACTATTCTCATGCATTCACTTTCAGTGATGAAGACAAAGCCTGTCATGTTAGGGTCCGTTCACACTGCACGCGTTTCCATATGCGTTTTGGAAACGCGTGCGGGGGGGGGGCCGACACGCAGGACATCAGACATTGCATAGAGTGCAATGTCTGATGTTCACACAGCATGCGTTCCGGACCTGTGCGGTCCGGGAACGCATGCTGCACGCAGATTTTACAAAAACGCGCGGCTGTCCCATTCACTTTTCAGTGATGGGATCAGCCACGCAACGCATACGAACGCGGATGGCGTGCGTTCGTACGCGTTGCGGTCCGCACTTTGTAGTCTGAACGGGCCCTAAGGCTCTGCCTGGATCTAAGGTCTAAGCAGGGTTCCCCAGAAGTTTTACATCAAGGGCCAGGTCAACATACTTCAGACTGCTGGGGGGCCAGAGAATACATAAAATGATGTAAAAAAAACAAACACTTTACATTGAACCTAGGTAGACAGCGACTATTAACATGAGCAGCCCTCATGTCTCCCATTGATCCAGAGCTGATATTACGCCATCAACACAGCTTTCTGGCTTCCATGTGGAAGGGTGGTGCCAGCACTGCTATGCTATATATGGGCCACCAATATTTAGAGATGCAGCAGGCGGCATCTATAAGTAATACATTTTGAGTGTTGGTGCCAGTGAAAAAGCCTCAGGGGGCTGCATTTAGCCCGTGGGCCTTAGTTTGAGGACCACTGGTCAAAGGGTTCGTAACTCCCCCACTAGCGCATAATTTATTAGAAAGGGTAAGCCCTGCCCCACCTATCGGTAAGAAATTCAGCCATTTTTCCAACCTGCATTGCCTGTCCTCAGCTCAGCAGCCACCAATTAGGCTTCTGAGCTAGGGGTGGACCGTGGCAAAGCATGCGGCGGTGGGCCACAGCTTTGGAATAGGAAAGTGGAAAATCACTCTGAAAAGCGCTAGATCAGAGCAGTTTTCCAGGTGTTTTTGTTACAGAAGCTGTTTAGTTACAGCTTTACTGTAACAAAATAGAACATCTTCTACACATAAATGCTCCAAAAACACTAGGCATGTGTAGAAAATCTCTCTAAACATGCCACATGCCCAGAATCCCTCTGAAAATCTGCTTCAAAAACCTCTAGCGTTTGCAGATCCTCTAGAGGTTTTTCGTGTGCACTGGCCCTTAGAACGACTAAACTCTCTAAATACATACAGGGAACATTTCTCTCTGTTTTCCTGCTGTCCTGTGCAAGATTTCTGGTTAACTATACTGGGGGCACCTCTAGCTAATATTACTGGGTGGCATAGCTGACACGGAGAGATCAAATTGCACTTGTGATTAGTCACAGATGAAGGGAATTAGACAAACTAAACTCTCTAAATACATACACGGTGTAATTATATATGTTTACCCTACTGTCCTGTGGAAGAGCTCAGGACACCTTTAACAACATTTCTTTCTTTGTGTAATAAGCTCATTTTGTAAAAAAAAAACAAAAAAACAAAAACAAAAGTAAAGAAAACCCAAAACACATACACACAACAGAGGTGTGTTTTTGAATAGAGCATTTTCACATAGTCTCTGTAGCCCGGATAGCTCAGTCGGTAGAGCATCAGACTTTTAATCTGAGGGTCCAGGGTTCAAGTCCCTGTTCGGGCGAAGATACTTTTTGTATGAAGCACAGTTCCTGTTATGAACATCACTTCTGTCACAGAGAACTTTTCCTCATTTACATGGATTTTCCCTTTGTCAGTAGAGTGCGACTGTTAATCTCAGGGATTTCTCAAAGCACTTCTTAGAGCATAGCACCTGAGTTGGGCACCGCTATGGCAACAATTCTATAGTCCGCGGCCTGAGCACAGGTTATTCGGGGTTACAGCGATCGCCACACCCCCAATTATTTCTCCCTATGAGTTGACACGATTCTAAGGGGGAATAGTATTGAACGCTGCTGGGAATTTCAGCGGCAGTAGGGTGAGGCGTCATTTGGCTCACCCTGCTCCAAGTTGACTGGAGAATACTGACACATGAGCTGGATTTCAGCTATAAGTTGAGCCAAGGTTATTTTGGCTACATCTTTAACCCCTAAATGACAGCTCCATGCCAAATGGCGTGAGCAGCACGGCAGCCCAAGGACCATTCCACGCCAATTGGAGTGAGCAGCATGGCAGCCCCTGGACTAGGGGCGGGGATTGCATGAGATCACGCGCATCTCCGCTTGAATGACGGAGCTCCGCCATCAATCTCCCAGCAGCGATTGCCGCTAGGAGACTGTTAGATGGCGAAACCGCTGTCTATTTACTCTGTACAGCGCTGCGATCTATGGCAGCGATGTACTGGGGACAGCCGTGTCACTCGGCTGCCGATCGCGCTGATTGGCTGGCGGTGGGATGGAGCGATATTTAAATAATAAAATAAAGGGGAAATGTATAAAAAAAACAACAACAAATATTTACCAAAAAAGAAACATCCTGAGAGCTCTGTTGGTGGGCAGAAAAAAGGGGGGGGGAGGGGAATCTATTGTGTACGAAGTTATGCAGCCCCCCTAGTCACCCATCAATCACTCCCTGTCACTATCTGTCAACACTATTTTTTTTATGCCCTAAACTGCCCCCTGGGGGCTCCTGATCACCCCCCACCCCTCAGATTCTCCCCAGACCCCCAGATCCCCCCCCTGTGTACTGTATACATCTATCCCCCTGTAATAACCCACTGATCACCTGTCAATCACCCATCAATCACCCCCTGTCACTGCCACCCATCAATCAGCCCCTAACCTGCCCCTTGCAGGCAATCTGATCACCCACCCACACCATCAGATCGCCCGCAAACCCGCCGTCAGATCACCTCCCAAGTGCATTGTTTACATCTGTTCTCTCCTCTAAACACCCACTAATTACCCATCAATCACCCATCAATCACCCCCTATCACTGTTACCTATCAGATCAGACCCTAATCTGCCCCTTGCAGGCACCCAATCACCCGCCCACACGCTCAGATTGCCCTCAGACCCCCCTTATCAATTCGCCAGTGCATTATTTATATCTGTTCGTCCCTGTAATAACCCACTAATCACCTGTCAATCACCTATCACCCATCAATCATCCCCTGTCACTGCCACCCATCAATCAGCCCCTAACCTGCCCCTTGGGGGCAATCTGATCACCCACCCACACCATCAGATCGCCCACAGACCCGCGGTCAGATCACCTCCCAAGTGCATTGTTTACATCTGTTCTCTCCTCTAAACACCCACTAATTACCTATCAATCACCCCCTGTCACTGCTACCCATTAGATTAGACCCCTAACGCCCTCAGACCCCAGCCCTGATCACCTCGCCAGTGCATTGATTGCATCTATTTTCCCCTCTAACCACCCCCTGAGACACCCATCAATCACCTCCTGTCACCCTCCTAGCACTCCTATCCATCAGATCAGACCCAATACAACCTGTCATCTAAGAGGCCACCCTGCTTATGACCGGTTCCACAAAATTCGCCCCCTCATAGACCACCTGTCATCAAAATTTGCAGATGCTTATACCCCTGAACAGTCATTTTGAGACATTTGGTTTCCAGACTACTCAGGGTTTTGGGCCCCTAAAATGCCAGGGCAGTATAGGAACCTCACAAGTGACCCCATTTTAGAAAGAAGACACCCCAAGGTATTCTGTTAGGTGTATGACGAGTTCATAGAAGATTTTATTTTTTGTCACAAGTTAGCGGAAATTGATTTGTATTTTTTTTTTTTTTTTTCACAAAGTGTCAATTTCCGCTAACTTGTGACAAAAAAAAAAAAAAATCTTCTATGAACTCACCATACTCCTAACAGAATACCTTGGGGTGTCTTCTTTCTAAAATGGGGTCATATGTGGGGTTTCTATACTGCCCAGGCATTTTAGGGGCCTTAACCGTGCAAAAAAGTGCCACCCATGTGGTATCGCCGTACTCAGGAGAAGTAGTATAATGTGTTTTGCGGTGTATTTTTACACATACCCATGCTGAGTGGGAGAAATATCTCTGTAAATGGACAATTGTGTGTAAAAAAAAAATCAAAACATTGTCATTTACAGAGATATTTCTCCCACCCAGCATGGGTATGTGTAAAAATACACCCCAAAACACATTATACTACTTCTCCTGAGTACGGCAATACCACATGATTTTTGCAGCCTAACTGCGCAAAGGGGCCCAAAGTCCAATGAGCACCTTTAGGCTTTACAGGGGTGCTTACAATTAGGCACCCCCCAAAATGCCAGGACAGTAAACACACCCCACAAATGACCCCATTTTGGAAAGTAGACACTTAAAGGTATTCAGAGAGGAGCATAGTGAGTCCGTGGCAGATTTCATTTTTTTTGTCGCAAGTTAGAAGAAATGGAAACTTTTTTTATTTTTTTTGTCACAAAGTGTCATTTTCCGCTAACTTGTGACAAAAAAAAAATACAATCCTCTATGAACTCACCATGCCTCTCAGTGAATACTTTGGGATGTCTTCTTTCCAAAATGGGGTCATTCGGGGGGTATTTATACTATCCTGGAATTTTAGCCCCTCATGAAACCTGACAGGTGCTCAGAAAAGTCAGAGATGCTTCAAAATGGGAAAATTCACTTTTGGCACCATAGTTTGTAAACGCTATAACTTTTACCCAAACCAATATACACTGAATGTTTTTTTTTTTTTTCTTATCAAAGACATGTAGCACAATGTCTTCGCCCCTAATGCTGGATACACACGTTGAGATTTCCCGTTCGATTTCCGGGATCGAATCGATTATTTCCAACATGCTCGATTCGGATTTCGATCGTTTCTGCCGTCGATTTGCATGTTAAGTATGCCAAATCGACGGCAGAAACGATCGAAATCCGAATCGAGCATGTTGGAAATAATCGATTCGATCCGTTCGATCCCGGAAATCGAACGGGAAATCTCAACGTGTGTATCCAGCATTAAGGACCAGAGCCTTTTTTTCCATTCAGACCACTGCAGCTTTCACGGTTTATTGCTCGGTCATACAACCTACTATCTAAATGAATTTTACCTCCGTTTCTTGTCACTAATACAGCTTTCTTTTGGTGCTATTTTGATTACTGCTGCGAGTTTTAGTTTTTATTATATTCATCAAAAAAAACATGAATTTTGTCAAAAAATTATATTTTTTTTTACTTTCTGTGCTGACATTTTTCAAATAAAGTAAAATTACTGTAAACATTTTTGTCCAAATTTATTGTGCTAGATGTCGGAGTCGGTGGATTTTTGGACCGACTTCACAGCCCTGATAGGAACACCACAAGTGACCCCATTTTAGAAAAAAGACACCCCAAGGTATTCTGTTAGGAGTATGGTGAGTTCATAGAAGATTATTTTTTTGTCACAAGTTAGCGGAAATTGACACTTTGTGAAAAAAACAATAAAAATCAATTTCCGCTAACTTTTGACAAAAAATAAAATCTTCTATGAACTCGTCATACACCTAAGAGAATACCTTGGGGTGTCTTCTTTCTAAAATGGGGTCACTTGTGGGGTTCCTATACTGCCCTGGCATTTTAGGGGCCCAAAATCGTGAGTAGTCTGGAAACCAAATGTCTCAAAATGACTGTTCAGGGGTATAAGCATCTGCAAATTTTGATGACAGGTGGTCTATGAGGGGCCGAATTTTGTGGAACCGGAAATAAGCAAGGTGGCCTCTTAGATGACAGGTTGTATTGGGCCTGATCTGATGGATAGGAGTGCTAGGGGGGTGACAGGAGGTGATTGATGGGTGTCTCAGGGGGTGGTTAGAGGGGAAAATAGATGCAATCGATGCACTGGCGAGGTGATCGGAAGGGGGTCTGAGGGCGATCTGAGGGTTCGGCGGAGTGATCAGGAGCCCACACGGGGCAATTAGGGCCTGATCTGATGGGTAGGTGTGCTAGGGGGTGACAGGAGGTGATTGATGGGTGTCTCAAGGTGTGATTAGAGTGGGGAATAGATGCAAGCAATGCACTGGCGAGGTGATCAGGGCTGGGGTCTGAGGGTGTTCTGAGGGTGTGGGCGGGTGATTGGGTGCCCTAGGGGCAGATAGGGGTCTAATTTGATGGATAGCAGTGACAGGGGGGGATTGATGGGTGATCAGTGGGTGATTAGATGGCAGAACAGATGTAAACAATGCACTTTGGAGGTGATCTGAGGGTAGGTCTGCGAGCAATCTGATGGTGTGGGAGGGTGATCAGATGCCCGTAAGAGGCAGGTTAGGGTCTGATCTGATGGGAGGCAGTGACAGGTGGTGACGGGGTGATTGACGGGAGATTGACAGGTGATTAACAGGTGATTACAGGGGAGAATAGATGTATACAGTACACAGGGGGGGTCTGAGGTCGTTCTGAGGGTGTGGGCGGGTGATTGGGTGCCCTAGGGGCAGATAGGGGTCTGATCTGATTGGTAGCAGTGACAAGTGGTGACGATGGGTGATTGATGGGTGATCAGTGGGTGATTAGATGGCAGAACAGATGTAAAAAATGCACTTTGGAGGTGATCTGAGGGCAGGTCTGCGGGCGATCTGATGGTGTGGGGGGGTGATCAGATGCCCGTAAGAGGCAGGTTAGGGTCTGATCTGATACGTGGCAGTGACAGGTGGTGATTGACGGGTGAATGACGAGTGATTGACAGGTGATTACAGGGGAGGATAGATGTATACAGTACACGGAGGGGGGGGGGGGATCTGGGGAGGATCTGAGAGTGTGGGGGGGGTGATCAGGAGCCCCCAGGGGGCAGTTTAGGGACTAACTAAAAAAACAGCGCTGACAGATAGTGACAGATGGGTGATTAGGTGCAAACAGGGGTCTGAGGGGTGGGCAGGGTGGGGGGCTGAGGGGTGCTGTGGGCGATCAGAGGGAAGGGGGGGCAGATCAGTGTGCTTGGGTGCTTACCTGCGTGGCTGCAGCCTGCCCTGGTGGTCCCTTGATCACTGGGACCACCAGGGCAGGAGGCAACCTGTATAATACGCTTTGTATATGTTATGGCCAAAACCAGAAATCGGCCAATTCTAGAATTGGCCGGCCATTTCTAGAACTGGCCGATTTGACGTCGGCCAAAGTCCAAAATGCCGGGAATTTCTGACATTGGCCAGCCAGTTCTAGAAACGGCTAAAGCCAGTCGGCCAAAGTCCAAAACGCACAAATCCCAGAACATCCCGGGTCCTGTCCAGCACCATGAATGGCACTCAGAACTTCCTCTGTGCTCTGAAAGATACAGCATAATAATATTTTTTTTTAAAGAAAAGCATTTCTTAGTTACAGATACAGCATAATAATCTTTTTTTTAAAGAAAAGCATTTCTTAGTTACAGCTGATACAAATCCTGCAATAAATTTGCAGTGCGTCTACATCCTGCTTTCTTTGGAGCAGTCATATTGTTAACATACTGTGCTTTTAAATTAGCTTCTCTGCTGTGGCAGTCAGGTGACACAGGGTACAGATCAAATTACAGTGGTGATTAGTCACAGATGAGGGGGGATGCATGGCTGGGGAGTGCTTTGCATGGCTGGGGGGCTTTTCTGGGTGCTTTGCTTTGCTGGGCACTTTGCATGGCTGTGGGTGGTTTGCTGGGGGGCTGTGCATGGCTGCGGATGCTTTGCTGGGGGGCTGTGCATGGCTGTGGTGGGTGCTTTGCTGGGGGGCTGTGCATGGCTGCGGTGCTTTGCTGGGGGGCTGTGCATGGCTGCGGGTGCTTTGCTGGGGGGCTGTGTATGGCTGCGGGTGCTTTGCTGGGGGGCTGTGCATGGCTGCGGGAGCTTTGTTGGGGGGCTTATGATTAGTGACAGAGGAGGGGGAATCAGACAGGCTAAATACATACAGGGTGCTTCTCTCTGTTTTCCTTTTACCTTGTGCAAGAATTCAGCGTGGAGAGCTGAGGGCGGAGGTGGTATCAGCTGCAGCCGGCAGCATACAGGCCAGCCCCGGGTCCCTGCAGGAGAGGAGAGGTGTGAGGAGGAATACGCCAAGGCGGCAGCAGGGACACCGCAGGGAGAAGTTGGGGAAGGAAGGCGGCGGTGAAATGAGCTGCAGCCGGTATCACGTCGGAACACCGGCAGCATATAGGCAGCCCTGGGTCCTCACAGAAGGTCCTCGAACAGAGAACAGGGGCCAGCGGGACATCAGCGGGGGACAGTGGGACATGGAGCGGCGGACAGCGGGACTGAACTCAGAGCGGGGGACAGCGGCACAGCAGTACTTAGGTGAGCTTCGGGACTTGGCCGGCCACATGTAGTTAGAATGCGTTCTGGCCGGCCAAAGTCCGACATGGAGGAGCATTTTGTACATTGGCCGCAGCAGCCGGCCACTTCGCGTTTTGACCGGCCAGAACCCGAAGTGGCCAGACTTCGGGTTCTGGCCGTAACATATACATTACAAAGCCTATTATACACTTTGTAGCGGCGATCCGGTAGCTAGTAACCCGCCGGCGCTTCGGAACAGCCGGCGGGTTACAGCGCGAGGGGAGCGGAGCCTGTCGCCGGCAGCTGATTGCGTCACGAATGACGCGATCACCGCATAACCACACCCACCGCCGCCAATGGGCGTATTGCAGTAGTTTGGGCCCAGCCCTTGCTGCCGCCCATTGGCTGTGGGCAGTCGGCAAGTGGTTAAAACGCCCCGCTGCGCGCTATACTCTGCAGTAACCTCCTGCCGGCTACCACGACTTCAGCTCGGGGATACCGATCCTGGCATGTGTTTTCCATCCCGAGCTGAGCTCGTGATTACTGCTAAGGAGGTTAAGAAACCTTCCAAAAGCTGTAGAAAAACGTTTCAACAATATTACTGATTTTTTTACTTCACATGGCAACCCATTAGCATGTTTGCCTTTTGCCAATGGCATTCAATGACAATGATCTCATATTTTGCAGAGAAGATTAAAAAACACTGTCCGCAAAGAAAATCCATCAATCACCAAGGCAAGCAACAAGAGTAGTTCACATCCCAATAGGATCTACTCCAATTGCATTGCTCTAAATAGTAGTTATGACGGAGTCTACAGTATCATCCACCTTTATGTTACAACTTACTCCATAAGGGTTTTATAAACAGTAATTCACCTCTGGGCCCACTACAGTGCTTTCAGCTTCCCTTTTGGAGTCGCCGATGATCGCCTGTATTTCCAAAGGTATAGGCTAATGAACAGTGATTGAGGTAAGCCCACGGGAGTGACTGCAATTTGCCAAAATCGCAATCATGGGTTATGCAGCATTTTTGGAACAACTTAATAGGGGAATGCAGACCTTTCCTATAAATTGCAAGAAGGTGTAAATCAAACTCGCAAGTGGGTGTCCAGCCACAGTATGCTGACGGAACAAAGTATATGTATTCTTGTATGCTGTTGTACAGCGCCATGGAAGATGATGACGCTAGATAAATCAACAATAATGATATGATTGTTGAATGCATGTCCGTCATGCACAGTACACACCCAGGAAAATTAATTTCCTGGTAAATACTTCTGCTGCCCCCATATGGTGACATGAGAAACAGGACTTACACCTTCCCTGGTGGTCTAGTGGTTAGGATTCGGCGCTCTCACCGCCGCGGCCCGGGTTCGATTCCCGGTCAGGGAAATGTGTTTTGTTTTTTTTACCTGGCGGCTGCTGATATGAAGCAGTGACCTCACATTCATGACTACATAGGACATAATTTATTTTGTGTAACTGACTTTGCTATAAAATCTATGTAGATGGCGCCTGTGCTGGGCACCTCGGACACATGGCTCCAGGCATTTCCGTAGTTTTTAGATAGTATAGTCTCAATTGTGCAGTTTAGTGGTAGATTTAGCGGTAGATTAGTAGATTAGCAGTTTTACGTACCTAGTTGCGTAGCTCTCAGTCCAATACACTCACCGAGGGCAGCACATTCTGTCCCCGGGACCCAGACATCTGCTCCTGGCTGCTGCAAACACTGGCTGCGGCTCCTGCTCCCTCACGGGAGAACACAGACACCTCTGCTGACGGACACTCCTTGGACATTAGCTTGCCCGCTCCGATCTCAGGCCCCCCTGCTGCCTCGACCCGGGATCACTCCAACTGTCGCTCCGGCCTCTGCTCCCGCCGCCACTCGGACCTTCGCTGCAGATGCTGCTCCGGACCCTGCCACCGCTGTCCGCATCACTCTCTGGACCCCTGCTGCCGCGACCCAGGATCGTTCCTCACACCGGTCCTCTGCTTCCGCCGCCACTCATATGCCTTTCTCACGCCGGTCCTCTGCTCCCGCCGCCACTCGGATTCCTGCTCCAGGCCGGCAACTACTGGATTGCGGCGGCCAATGCTGCTCTGGTCTCCATCCGCTCCCAGCCACCACTGACGCCAGCGGCCTTCCGCTGAAGCTCCTGCCGGAGGGCACTCCACGGTACCCTCGGGCTTCCTGCAATCATCTGACGCAACTCAGCACGCGTCCTGGCCGGGGCTTGAACCAAGGTACGTCTCTCCTCGCCTGCACGCCCAACCTCCGGCCCCACGGGGCCAGGCCAGGCCTGGCCTGCACCTCTGGCCCGCACCCTTGCCGGCCTGGCCTGCGCCAACTCCCCACCTGGTCCTCCAGCCCCACGTGACCCCGCTCAGCCCCTGCTCAAAACCCCAGCTCCATGTGGCCCGGCCTGCACCTGATCCCACTCAGATCTCATACCTGCTATGTTGCTCAGTATACATAGTGCCAGCACCAGTACCAGCCCCCTAGGGCCAGGATCACCACTCACCTTACATGCGGTGGCAGAGAGCTCATGGACTCACGCACTAGGCCCCCTCCCCCTTGCACAGGCGGAGGGCAGCCATTCCACACTGTGCCCCCACAGTCTAGGGTCTTGTCAAGGGAGGACCTTCTTTAGTGGGAACGGAGAGCCCACTGCAAAACGTTCGACGGCAGATCCCTGTGGGACACAGTTAGCTCGAACATCGACCACCTAACTAGCAATGTCAACAGCACCTCGAGGAAGCGGCGCCATAGGGGGTGCAGGGCAGGTGCCCTGGCACGACTCAAAAAGAAAGGGCTCCACTCCCCCATCCCTGCCATTCTACTAGCGAATGTTTGCTCTCTCCCCAACAAGGTAGACGAGCTGCTCCTACTTCTCGACAGCAAACCTGCAATCAGCAGGAACACCCCATTTCTCTGCTTCACTGAGACCTGGCTGAACGATGGCATCCCCAACAACCTCCTGCAGGTGCCAGGCTATAACCTCCTCCGTGCCGACCGGGATCCCACCCCCTCGGGGAAAAAGCGGGTTGGCAGGATATGAAACTGAAGGAAGTGGCGCACAAGTCCGGTTCCCCGGAGGAGTTCAGAGCTGCCAGAAATGCCTTAAATCGGGAACTAAAAAACGCAAAGAGGGCCTTCTCAGACAAGTTAAGCCGGAGCCTCCAGTCCAACAACTCACGAAAGGTATGGAAAGGCCTGAGGGCAGCTACGAACCTCAAGCCCCCACCCCAGCAAGCAGCCCCCAGCACTAAACTGGCCGACGAACTCAACGAGTTTTATTGCACTGGCACCCAAGCAGCCTGGCACGACAACGGCCAAGGACAATGGGGCGCACTCCCCTCTATCTGTCCCGGAGATGGCGGTGACGCTCCGATCGCAGTTAGTGAGGAGGATGTACTACGGCACCTACGCAAGTTTGACCCTAGGAAAGCTTCGGGCCTGGATGGTGTAACGTCGATCTGTCTGAGGACATGTGCAAGCCAGCTGGCCCCTGTCCTTACCTCCATATACAACAGATCTCTTACGGAGGGCAAGGTCCCCTCCTTCTTCAAAAGGTCCACGATTATCCCAGTCCCCAAAAAGTCGGGTAACACAGATCTCAACAATTACAGACCAGTGGCCCTAACACCCACCATCATGAAGATCTTTGAACGGCTGGTCCTTGCCTCCCTGAAGCACTCCACTAATGTCCTCCTTGACTCACATCAATTCGCATAAAGGGCAAACCGGTCAGTAGAGGACGCCATCAACATCAGCCTGGCGTACATCACAGAGCACCTCGACAGGCCCAACACCTACGCCAGGCTACTGTTCTTGGATTTCAGTTCTGCCTTCAATACCATCTGCCCTGACATCCTGCTTGCCAACCTCGCACAGCTGGGAGTAGCCCCCCTCCCCCCCCCTCCTCTGCTGGTGGATCGGGGACTTCCTTTTCAACAGAACGCAGAGGGTCAAGCTAGGCAACTGCTACTCCAAGGTGAGAACTACTAACATAGGTGCTCTCCCTGTACACCAACAGCTGCACCTCAACTGATGACTCTGTCAAGGTCATCAAGTTTGTGGATGACACCACAATCATTTGACTCATCAGCGGTAACAATGAGGTCGCCTACCGCGGTGAGATAGACAGGATCTGCAACTGGTGCATAGATAACAATTTAGTCCTCAATGCAGCAAAGACAGTGGAACTGGTCGTGGACTTCAGGAGACGCCCCCCCCCCCCCCCCCCACTCCACCCAATTCTCATAAGGGATATCAAAGTCTCCAGGGTCCCCTGCGTTCGGTTCCTCGGCACAACCATCACTAAGGACCTAAAATGGGGCAGAACACCACCATAACCCAGAAAAAGGCCCAGCATAGGTTATTTTTCTTGCGCCAACTGAAAAAATCTGGCATCCCACGCGAGTTGCTCAGGAGCTTATCTCTCATCGTCTGGTATGTAGGGGCATCTGCTAGCGACAAGTACAAACTCCACAGAGTAATCAGCACTGCAGAAAAAATAATCGGACTGCCACTGCCACCCCTCGATCTCCTGCACACGGCCAGAATGAGGACAAGGGCCACCAAGATCTCGACCGACCCCTCCCACCCGGGCAGTCGGTTCTTCAGAATCCTTCCACTGGGCAGCCGCTACAGGGCTGTCCCCACCAGACGCTGGAATACCTTCTTCCCCCAAGCGGTTCTCCATCTGAACTCGAACCCTACATGACAGCTTGTGTCTTTCTTCTTGCATATAACCCCGGATTGACTGAATGCCTCTCACTATGAACATGTCTATGTTCATGTTTATGTAGCCCACCCTACACCGTATGTACGTAGGTCTTATGTATGTATGTGTGTACGTACAAATGCCATGCCATGTGCTCCAAAAACAATTACGGGTATGTCTCTGGCATACTTGGCGAATAAAGCTGATTCTGAGTCTATGTACAATGATTACTGCAGTCACTTAACAGTGAGACTGAAACTCAAGTATTGAGTGTCATGTGACTGCTACGAGCCTGGAGCTCTAGTGTTGAGTATGAAGCTGACAGGTAGACACATGGGCATACTTCCCAACTTTTTTAGATGAGAAAGAGGGACATTTAAGCCCCTGCCACACCCCTTATCACACCCCTAGTCATGCATACCATAAAAACTTCATAAGAAAAAGATGTTATTTTATATCTCAAACCACACTGGTCCTCTCTATCCTGGTTCATTTTCCTTCATATTAACATTTGAAAATTTGAAATATATACATTTAAGGCATGCAGAAAAAGTTTAAGGCATGCAGAGAATTGTTTTGCACATTAAAGGACCACTATCATGAAAAATAAAATACATGAAAACACACAATTAACATTTCTCCCATAGTAAAATGTAGTGTGTTGCAGAAATCTGACAGGTTGTGGACTAGAATATCTCCTTATGGGGGATTATCAGGGTTTTCTTTACATTCAAAAACATTGAATGAATAGCAGTTGCACAGTCCAGCTACCAGAATAGTGTGCAACTAGTAAGGGGTGGGAGGGGGGAGCCTGCATCTTTGTATAGATCTTTTCCAGGGAGTGCTGTTGTAAAGAATACATGAATTGCTTTTATCAATATTTCAACCAGAAACAATGTCACTGAGTTCCTCTGGACAAAATGACAGGTTCTGACATTCTTTTACTGCTTACAATAATGCACATTTGAAGCTCTTGAGGGACACATAAAATGGCCAGGAGAGCCGCATGGTTTGAATTTGACTCCTGTGCTTTAGAGTGTAATTATCTGTAGGAGTGCCTTATCAGTAGGTGTAACTCAACACCACAGCTCTATTCCAGGGGGAAAAAACACATATAAGTAGATAAATACTTGATCTACTTACATAACACATGTATTGTACTGTCCACGTTTTGATTTCAGTGAATGTTATATATTAAATGACGAGAATTCTGTCCCTGGTGGGGGCCATGTCTTTTGCCCACAGTAAAGGCTAACCTGTGATGTCATTTATGCCCTTTACTTTTTTTCTTGTCTCCTCCAATCGCTGAGTCACCTCAGCCTTGCTTGTAAACACAAGTGATTAGGGGATCAGGTTTCAGATAAGCAGCAGGCAGGGAAATAAAGGGAAGAGGAGGAATATATTATAGATAAAAAGAACCCCCAGCATGCAATTCTTTGGCACCGACTACTAAAGAGCCAGTGCTCCTAAGGAATATGATAACTCTAAATCATAACAGCAGAAAACGTTTTGAAAGTTTGAATGCAGGATTAGCAACTTTATCACTTAATACACTCAGACCAGTTGCTGTTGAAATTTGATTTTTATGCTGACGATACCGCTTTAACCCTTTGCTCCTTGAAGGTTAATCCAGTTAAAACTTCAGTTTTTTTAGGATATCTATTAATTGTAATGAAGTGTCGTCAATCCCCCCCCCCCCCCCCCCCCCCTCTTTCGGCAGGCTGATAAGGCTGGTTTTCACTGATCCACCGAGCGGATCAGTCAAAACCAGCCTTATCAGACTGTACACACAGGGAAACTGTCATCAGAACGGCCACCCCGCGGGTGGGTCTAACGACCGGTTGTTTGAAGAAATCAGGAGTGTGTAGGTAGCTTTAAGCCCCATACAACTTTTGTTGTGAAACAAGTTGAAACAACTAAAAAAAAAAGTATTTTGCTATTGTTTAAAAAGCTGATCAGACTGAAAAGAAGTCAATACAACTGTTGGATTGACTTCTTATTAGCTTTTTGAACAATAGCAAGAGACTTTTTTTTTAGTTGTTTCAACTTGTTTCACAACAAAAGCTGTTTGACTATTGTGCTGCAGAAAAGACCACTGTTGAGCTTTTGTTTGGAGCTCAACAGAGAGGTTTGGCAGATAGTTGGAGGGCAGATAGCTCTCCCCTGGTAAACTATACTGGGGGCACCTCTAGCTAATATTACTGGGTGGCATAGCTGACACAGAGAGATCAAATTGCACTTGTGATTAGTCACAAATGAAGGGAATTAGACAGACTAAACTTTCTAAATACATACAGGGTGTAATTATATATGTTTACCCTACTGTCCTGCGGAAGAGCTCAGGTCACCTTTAACAACATTTATTTCTTTGTCTAATTAGCTCATTTTGTAAAAAAAAACAAAGAAAACAAAAGAAAACCCAAAACACATACAAACAACAGAGGTCTGTTTTTGAATAGGCCATTTTCACTAAGTCTCTGTAGCCCGGATAGCTCAGTCGGTAGAGCATCAGACTTTTAATCTGAGGGTCCAGGGTTCAAGTCCCTGTTCGGGCGAAGATACTTTTTGTATGAAGCACAGTTCCTGTTATGAACATCACTTCTGTCACAGAGAACTTTTCCTCATTTACATGGATTTTCCCTTTGTCAGTAGAGTGCGACTGTTAATCTCAGGGATTTCTCAAAGCACTTCTTAGAGCATAGCACCTGAGTTGGGCACCGCTATGGCAACAATTCTATAGTCTGCGGCCTGAGCACAGGTTATTCGGGGTTACAGCGATCGTCACACCCCCAATTATTTCTCCCTATGAGTTGACACGATTCTAAGGGGGAATAGTGTTTAACGCTGCTGGGAATTTCAGCGGCAGTAGGGTGAGGAGTCATTTGGCTCACCCTGCTCCAAGTTGACTGGAGAATACGTACACATAAGCTGGATTTCAGCTATAAGTTGAGCCAAGGTTATTTTGGCTACATCTTTAACCCCTAAATGACTGCTCCATGCCAAATGGAGTGAGCAGCACGGCAGCCCCAGGACCACTCCACGTCAATTGGAGCGAGCAGCATGGCAGCCCCAGGACCACTCCACGCCAATTGGAGCGAGCAGCATGGCAGCCCCAGGACCACTCCACGCCACTTGGAGTGAGCAGCATGACAGCCCCAGGACCACTCCACACCAATTGGAGTGAGCAGCATGGCAGCCCCAGGACCACTCCACGCCACTTGGAGTGAGCAGCACGGGAGCCCCAGGACCACTCCACGCCAATTGGAGCGAGCAGCATGGCAGCCCCAGGACTAGGGAGATCACGCGCATCTCCGCTTGAATGATGGAGCTCCGCCTTCAATCTCCCAGCAGCGATTGCCGCTAGGAGACTGTTAGATGGCGAAACCGCTGTCTATTTACTATGTACAGCGCTGCGATCTACGCCAGCGCTGTACTGGGGACAGCCGCGCCACTCGGCTGTCCCCTGGGGAGGCAAGACAGCAATCGGCTGTCATAGGCTTAAGCGCGCTGATTGGCTGGCGGGGGGATGGAGCGATATTTAAATAATAAAGGGAAAATGTATAAAAAAAACAAAACAAATATTTAACAAAAAATAAACATCCTGGGAGCGATGATTGCCCACCAACAGAGAGCTCTGTTGGTGGACAGAAAAATGGGGGGGGAGGGGGGGAATCTATTGTGTGCTAAGTTGTGCAGCCCTGCAGTGAGGCCTTATGGCCTAATTAGTAAAAAAATGGCCTGGTCACTAGGGAGGTTTAAGACCGCGGTCCTCAAGTGGATCCGAGATAAACTTTTACTCATTGCATAATTGTGTTCCTTTGATACAGTTTGCAGGGCATTCCTCAAGCCAAATACTTTTTTTGTTTTGTTTTAATACTTTAAATCCTGGGTGGCCCTGTAACCATATAGTGAGATTGCCAGCTGTCGTCATGACAACAGACAGCTCTCTCACTAGGGCAGCCTTTCTCAACCTTGGGGGAACCCTGTAAATAACTTTTGGATCTCAAGGAACCCCTGCAAACCATTTTTTGGTCTCGAGGAACCCCTACATTTATTTTTCAGGAGGCATGGTCTTTAAATAGGTTAGGCTGCTAATTTCACTATCTCCTATTACACTGCCACTCATATTGTCACCTGACCCCCCAATTTAGTGCTTCTTGTTACAGTACCACCTATTATAGTGTGCTCTATTATACTTCCCCCACGATGGGGTAAAATGCCAAGGAACCCCTGCAGAGTCCTCAAGGAACCCTGGTTGAGAAAGCCTGCACTAGGGGGAAGCAGAGCCTCATCATTGGGATCCCCCAGGAGGTGAGTGGTTAAAACGCCTCGCTGCGCGCTATACTCTGCAGTAACCTCCTGGTGGCTACCACGACTTCAGCTCGGGGATACCGATCCTGGCATGATTTTTCCATCCCGAGCTGAACTCGTGATTACTGCTAAGGAGGTTAAGAAACCTGCCAAAAGCTGTAGAAAAATGTTTCAACAATATTACTGATTATTTTACGTCACATGGCAACCCATTAGCATCTTTGCCTTTTGCCAATGAGATTCAATGACAATGATCTCATATTTTGCAGGGAAGGTTTAAAAAACTGTCCACAAAGAAAATCCATCAATCACCAAGGCAGGCAAAATGAGTAGTTCATATCCCAATAAGATCTACTCCAATTGCATTGCTCTAAATAGTACAGTTATAATGGAGTCTACAGTATCATCCACCTTTATGTTACAACTTACTCCATAAGGGTTTTATAAACAGTAATTCACCTCAGGGCCCACTACAGTGCTTTCAGTTTCCCTTTTGGAGTCACTGACGATCGCCGGTATTTCCAAAGGTATAGGCTAATGAAAATTAATTGAGGCGAGCCCACAGGAGTGACTGCAATCATGGGTTATGCAGCATGTTGGAACAATTTAATAGGGGAAAGCAGGCCTTTCCTATAAATTTGTCCACTTTTAAGTAGTAAAACTCGCATGTGGATGTCCAGCCACAGTATGTTGACGGAACAAAGTATATATATTTTTGTATGCTGTTGTACAGCGCCACGGAAGATCATGACGCTAGATAAATCAAGAATAATAATGATAATATGATTGTTGCGTGCATGTCCATCATGTACAGTATACCCCCAGGAAAATAAATTTGCCCTCTGAAATCCTCCTGCTGCCCCTATATGGTGACATGTGAAACAGCTCTGGCACCTTCCCTGGTGGTCTAGTGGTTAGGATTCGGCGCTCTCACCGCCGCGGCCCGGGTTCGATTCCCGGTCAGGGAAATGCATTTTTTTTTATTTAAAGGGACACTTAAGTCAAACAAAAAAAATGAGTTTTACTCACCTAGGGCTTCCAATAGCCCCCTGCAGCTGTCCGGTGCCCTTGCCGTCTCCCTCCGATCCTCCTGGCCCCGCCGGCAGCCACTTCCTGTTTCGGTGACAGGAGCTGACAGGCTGGGGACGCAAGTGATTCTTCGCGTTCCTGGCCACTATAGCGCCATCTATGCTACTGAAGCATATATCATATACCATATAGTAGCATAGAGGGTGCTAATGTGTCTGGGAACGTGAAGAATTACTCGCTGTCAGCTCCTGTCACCGAAACAGGAAGTGGCTGCGGGCAGGGCCAGGAGGATCGGAGGGAGACGGCGAGGGCACTGGACAGCTGCAGGGGGCTATTGGAAGCTCTAGGTGAGTAAAACTCATTTTTTTTGTTTGACTTAAGTGTCCGGTGCCCTCGCCGTCTCCCTCCGATCCTCCTGGCCCCGCCGGCAGCCACTTCCTGTTTCGGTGACAGGAGCTGACAGGCTGGGGACGTAAGTGATTCTTCGCGTTCCTGGCCACTATAGCGCCATCTATGCTACTGAAGCATATATCATATACCATATAGTAGCATAGAGGGTGCTAATGTGTCTGGGAACGCGAAGAATCACTCGCTGTCAGCTCCTGTCACCGAAACAGGAAGTGGCTGCGGGCAGGGCCAGGAGGATCGGAGGGAGACGGCGAGGGCACTGGACAGCTGCAGGGGGCTATTGGAAGCTCTAGGTGAGTAAAACTCATTTTTTTTGTTTGACTTAAGTGTCCCTTTAACCTGGCGGCGGCTGCTACCGATATGAAGCAAAGTGACCTCGCATTCATGACTACATAGGACATCATTTATTTTGTTTAACTGACTTTGCTATAAAATCTGTATACAATGATTATTGCAGTCACTTAACAGTGACACTGAAACTCAAGTATTGAGTGTCATGTGACTGCTACGAGCCTGGAGCTCTAGTGATGAGTGTCATGTGACTGCTACGAGCCTGGAGCTCTAGTGATGAGTGTCATGTGACTGCTACAAGCCTGGAGCTCTAGTGATGAGTGTCATGTGACTGCTACAAGCCTTGAGCTCTAGTGATGAGTGTCATGTGACTGCTACGAGCCTGGAGCTCTAGTGATGAGTGTCATGTGACTGCTACAAGCCTGGAGCTCTAGTGATGAGTGTCATGTGACTGCTACGAGCCTGGAGCTCTAGTGATGAGTGTCATGTGACTGCTACAAGCCTGGAGCTCTAGTGATGAGTGTCATGTGACTGCTACAAGCCTTGAGCTCTAGTGATGAGTGTCATGTGACTGCTACGAGCCTGGAGCTCTAGTGATGAGTGTCATGTGACTGCTACAAGCCTGGAGCTCTAGTGATGAGTGTCATGTGACTGCTACGAGCCTGGAGCTCTAGTGATGAGTGTCATGTGACTGCTACAAGCCTGGAGCTCTAGTGATGAGTGTCATGTGACTGCTACAAGCCTTGAGCTCTAGTGATGAGTGTCATGTGACTGCTACGAGCCTGGAGCTCTAGTGATGAGTGTCATGTGACTGCTACAAGCCTGAAGCTCTAGTGATGAATGTCATGGGACTGCTACGAGCCTGGAGCTCTAGTGATGAGTGTCATGTGACTGCTACAAGCCTTGAGCTCTAGTGATGAGTGTCATGTGACTGCTACGAGCCTGGAGCTCTAGTGATGAGTGTCATGTGACTGCTACGAGCCTGGAGCTCTAGTGATGAGTGTCATGTGACTGCTACAAGCCTGGAGCTCTAGTGATGAGTGTCATGTGACTGCTACGAGCCTGGAGCTCTAGTGATGAGTGTCATGTGACTGCTACAAGCCTGGAGCTCTAGTGATGAGTATGAAGCTGACAGGTAGACACGAGTGCAGGAGAAAGGACAGGTACCTATAATCTCCCAGTGTGCTCCCAATGCACACTCTGCATGGGGAGCTAGGGCCACACATTGGGGTCAGCTTATCGCCAGGTCACTGGATTTGACCTGTTTTTTAAGGTCAAATGTGTGGCGGGTGGGCTTATGCACACACCAGCCTATCCCTGGGTATATACAGTATTTTTTCATTATTTTACTGTTTTTGTTACTTTTTTTAGTAATTGTTTTGCGCATTAAAAGGACCACTATCATGAAAAATAAAATACATGAAAACACACAATTAAAAAGAAAATTTCTCCCAGAATAAAATGTAGTAGGCAGTAGAAATC
This sequence comes from Hyperolius riggenbachi, assembly GCF_040937935.1. NCBI lineage: Eukaryota > Metazoa > Chordata > Amphibia > Anura > Hyperoliidae > Hyperolius > Hyperolius riggenbachi. The sequence continues at coordinate 81,905,482 of NC_090648.1, read as the reverse complement.
TGACAGGTTGTGGACTAGAATATCTCCTTATGGGGGATTCTCAGGGTTTTCTTTACATTTAAAAGCATTGATTGAATAGCAGTCACACAGTGCAGCTACTAGAACAGTGTGCAAACAAGTAAGTTGGGGGCGCGGGGGGGGGGATTCTGAAATCTATTGGAAATCTGTTCCTAGTGTGTGGCACACATCAGATAGATTCCTGTCAGATTCGACTTGACAGGCATCTGACCGAAATCTATCTGATGGTTGAATCTGCTGCAAATCTATAAGTGTATGGCCACCTTGTGAGCGGTTTCAGGCTGAAATCGGTTCACAATCTGTTTGCAGTAAAGGTGGCCATCCGATCCCTCTCAGATCAGATTCGATCAGAGTGGGATCTATCTGTTGGTCGAATCTGATGGCTAATCGACCAGTGAATGGCCACCTTAATGCACATTTGAAGCTCTTGAGGGCCACATAAAATGGCCAGGAGAGCCGCATTCTACTCACAGGCCTTGAATTTGACACCTGCTCTAGAGTGTAATTATCTGTAGGAGTGCCTTATCAGTAGGTGTAACAACACCACAGCTCTGTCTGTACAGGAAAAGACTGGAAAACACTTTCTTTGCCCCTTGAAAGTTGATCCAATAAAATCTACAGTGTTTTTTTTAGGATTATGCAAATTGTAATGCAGTGTGGACTGACTTGACGAACAACTGAGAAAAGTTATGTCCAACATGGCAATGTGTACAGAAGTCTGCTATGACTTTTCAATTACTTCCATTACTAACTAGAACATTAGTCATTCACAAGTTGAGTAACAATATGTAAATTTGTAGTTGTTC